>NC_141670.1:2085683-2163183 GCF_028749965.1 Puma concolor
GGGTCCCTCTTACTACGGGGCCCAGGGCTCAGGTGGCAGGGGTGTGACGTGCAGAAAGTCCTGGGTGCTCACGGAGGAGCCCCGTTCTTTCATCTTGGGTCATCGGTATTGCTAGGGGGGTGTCTCAGTCTGCTCATGGCCATAACAAAATCCCACAGACTGGCTCTTAAACGACACACACTCATTCCTCCTAGTTCCGGAGGCTGGAAATCCCGATCAAGGCGTCCATAGGGCTGGTGTCTCCTAAGGCCTCTCTCCTTGGCGTGCAGACAGCCGTCCTCTCCCGGTGCCCGCATGGGGTTTGCTCCGAGCTCACACGCCCCTGGTGTCTCCTCTTACAGGATTCCTATTGGATCAGGGCCCCTCCCTTACGATGTCACATAACTTTAATTACCTACCCAATTAACCTAATTAACTATCTACTTAATTAGTTAACCTTACTTATTTATCTCTCAATGCAGTCACTGGAGGGGAGGTTTAGGGCTTCAATCTATGAGTTTTGGGATTTGATGAAACTGGGAAGCACGCACACAAGTGAAGGACCGAGAGTTCTGACAATTATAGGAAACCAGGAGAAAGAGAAAGAACAGGAGGTAATTGGTTTAAGGAGGGGTTTTTTAGGTCATGGGAAGAAATCCCACCAAGCAGGCAATGTCTGCACGCAGGAGCAAACAGGTCTATCAGACATTGTGCTAATATACGCATATCGCTATCTATGTAATAATATATATTACAGATCATATCTTTCTTTACATGTAATTTTCATAAAACTTGGCATGTACACGTGTTGCACTGTGTGGAAACTGAGTCTCGGAAGGTTTTATCGGTATGCGCGAGCGTACCCGGCTGGCAGCTGTCCAAGTTGGGGCACGGATCCAGGTACATCTGACCCCAAAGACACTTTCCAGGGTTTCACACCAGTAGCGAGGAACCCCAGAGCTAGGTCAAGGAGCCAGGTTGCACCAGGTTCTCAAGACTCATGTGTTAAATTTATTTTTTATTTATTTATTTTAGAGAGAGAGAGTGTGTGTGCAGATGGGGGAGGGGTAGAGAGGCAGAGAGGGAGGGAACCGTAAGCAGGTTCCATGCTCAGCATGGAGCCCAACATAGGGCTCGATCCCATGACCCTGGGATCATGACCTGAGCCCAAGAAATCAAAAGTTGGATGTTCAGCCGACTGAGCCCCCCAGGGACCCCAAGAGTCCTGTGTTAGTACCATGTTCCAGCTCAGTGTTCAGCGGTCTCGTGTGGGTAGCTTGAACTGGGCCATCTTGTGAGAGCGGTGAAACCCGGGATTGTGAGTAACTTGGTCTGCATGTGTTGCGCAAGATGAGCAAACATTTCTAATAAATTTTAACGTGATACACGAGCGATGTCTTCCGATACGAGTAGTACGTGCCGCCGAATGTCACGTGATCCCAACTGAGCCAATGGTTCTTGAAATTCACTTTGATACTGAGTGCTGTGGATGACAAGCATGTTTCTGGGACGAATTATGCTCGGAAACCAAGGTTTTACTGTATTTTCATCGTGAACATATGCACTTTACTTCCATTCAGGGCTCTCCCTCTGCTCAGGCCCTGTTGCCAGCACACGGCTGAGACAGAGACTCTGCTTTATTTCCTGGCAGGACCAGCACAGGGGGAAAGATCTCAGGGTGCATGAATTCGAGGGGTAAGAAGGAGTAAGAAGCATAGATGCAGGAGAGAGCATAAGCGAGTGGGGTTTTTCTGGAGGACACACAGCATTACATTTCGATCAGTCCCAGAGCGAGCGTCACAGTGGCCAGGATGCTCCGTGAGGTTGCACAGACCACGATAGGATTAGGTCGGTGGGCTTCCACTGCCCTTGGCCCCAAGCGGAAACCTCAGCCCATGGGAAGTTTGGTCTGTAGCGGCTCAGTGACTGTACCTGAATCATTTATTAAACCGCACTGCTGTTCTGTGGAGCATACACAGAAGAAAGAGAAGTGAGGATATATGTCCTGCTTCGAGAATCGCTGTCTCAAGGGCGCCGGGCTGGCTCAGTCGGTTAGGCATCTGACTTCAGCTCAGGTCACGATCTCACGGTCCGTGAGTTCGAGCCCCGCGTCGGGCTCTGTGCTGACGGCTCGGAGTCTGGAGCCCGCTTCGGATTCTGTGTCTCCCTCTCTCTCTTCCCCTAACCCACTCACATTCTGTCTCTGTCTCTCTCAAAAATAAACATTAAAAAAAGAAAAAGAAATTAAATTAAAAAAAAAAAAAGAAAGTAGGATGTTAGGTGCCAGGGACCGAGGGGATAAAAAGTAAGGAGTTAGTGTTTAGTGGGTACAGAGGTTTAGTTTTGCAAGACGGAAAGGTCCCGGAGCTGCTTCACAACAACGTGGACGTGCTTAACACGACTGAACAGTATGCGTGAAATGGTGAATTTTGTTAAGGGTTGTTTTTTGGTTTTTTTTTTTCGATCACAATGTTAAGAAATTAGAAAGTAAATGTGAGTGAGCTTATCAAAATCCCGTGAGAGTTCTGTGCCCGTAGAGCTGGGCGACTTTCTTGTGGCAGGAAGCGCATCAGACCACAGGACCGACACCCACCTGTTGGCAGCCGTGACAGTCCCCACCCCATCCCGGGCTGCTCGTCCACCGAATTCGGCCAATGGCTCCTGCCCGCCAGTCGCCAGTGCTGGCCGGAAAGCAAATGGCACTGTGCGTGCTCAGAGGAAAGTGTCCAGTCCGCCCCGAACAGAGCCCTGGATGCGTTATCCTTTCTTTTGAGCATCGAGACACATTTCCTTTGGAAACGGCTTCCACCCAGAGCTGCAGGTCTTGTGAGCAGCTGGGTTTGGTTCCTGATTGTTTTGAGAAAACTGTCTCAGGGAATTGGTTGTAATCTCGCCCTCTTCTTGCAATCAGAACAGTGAACTCGGGACTCCTTCTGTTCCTGTCTCCCGGGGCAGTGCTCCCCACGCCAGCCAGGGCGCTGCACCTATCCATGGCGTTTTGGGGCTCCAGTTACCGCACAGGGGCGTTGTGAAGATTGAGGTCTATTTGGTAATTGAAGTTTGTGATATGATTTGAGTTCCTTGAGGATGACTTTATGTAAATGTCTTACAGTGATTGCAACAATATGGAGGAAGGCAAATGGTAAGAAAATAAAACAAAATAACAATGAAATAAAATAAAAATAAAGATGAAATAAAATAAAATGAGGCGAAGAAAGCCATTTTCTCTGTGAACCTAACAAACAGAACAAAACAAAGCCCCTAAATCAGAAGAACTATTGCAGGTGAATCTGAAACATGCTGAGTATCACATGTGCTCCTTCAAACCCAGGACGAAGTATAAGTCTGATTTTATTCAAGGATTAAAAGGGCAAGAGTGAAGAATGTATATAGTATCTGCCTTCTTTTGAGTATGCCTCGCGGGAGAAAAATGTATTCTGAAATGATTGACAACTTGGGGGAAAATTAGAGCGCTCGTATTCTAAGTACCTTGTTCAGAGCATACCATGAAAAGTATGAATTTATAAAATAAAAAATGAGGGGCCCCTGGGTGGCTCCGTCGGTCAAGGTTCCGACGTCAGCTCAGGTCATGATCTTGCGGTTTGTGGGTCCCAGCCCCCCGTCTAGCTCTGTGCTGACAGCTCGGAGCCTGGAGCCTGCTTCGGATTCTGTGCCTCCCTCTCTCTCTGCCCCTCTCCCACTCTCTCTCTTTCTCTTCCTGTCTCAAAAATAAACATTTAAAAAAATAAAATAAAATAAAATAAAATAAAATAAAATAAAAAGTGATCTTGTGGTTATTGGTTCCCCCAAACCGTGTCACTAATTATTTCATTTCAGTCTGTCGCCTGCCCGAGCTCTAGATGCTGGAATAGTCTTCATCATGGCCAGACTTCTTGAGCCCAACTCAGAGCTCCCCACGTGCCCCAAGTTATTCATTCTTTCCTGGTCGTTTTCCATACAGGTGTGGCTCACTCAGCCATTATAGATAAAGGACAATCAGGGAAGAAGTTTGGGGAAAGAAATGATTCCTTGAGAAATGCAAACGAAATGAAGCGAAACAAAAGACATACAAAGATGCATTTCATCACAAAAATGAGTAAGAGGGATGTGTTCCATCGAGCACAACGGAACTAAGAGATGACAAGAGGAACCAGAAAGGACCGCTTGTTCGGAAGGAAGGGCAACGCAAAGGAACGTCCTCGGGCAGCTTCAGGGCCACCGTGAGCGTGACCTTCTCACGGGAGCCCCGTTCTTGTGAAGCGCATCACGTGGCTTGGAGTCCCAGAACCTACGTGGGACCACAGCCCGCTTTGGGAGGAAGTTCAAATGTCCTGGTGCAAGCAGCACGCTTCAGACCTGGAAATGCCCACCGCCTCTGCTCAGCACGGCCCGTGGGACGCCGTGCCTTCTGGGGAAGCCTCAGGAATTGGTTGTGTGTGTTTTGGAGCAAATACTCCGCCCTTCAGCCCCGCACCTCAGCTCTCCACTTATCTGCAATCTCTTGGACAAGAAGCAGGTGCTGGGGTGGTTGCCAGGTATTGATTCCTGATAGAACTGCAATTCTAGACACTCGTCACACATAACATGGAACAACATGAGTGCTGATATTCGGAACTACTGGGTTTTGTTAGTCATTTATTTAGTACAATTGTTAAGTAATTCTCAAGGTCTGAATTGCATTTTTTCTACATGTCTCACAGTTACTTTACTTTTTCCTAATTTAATGTTTATTGTTGAGAGAGAGAGAGAGAGAGCATGGGAGGGGCAGAGAGAGAGGGAGACACAGAATCTGAAGCAGGCTCCAGGCTCCGAGCTGTCAGCACAGAGCCCGACACGGGGCTCGAACTCATGGACCGTGAGATTATGACCTCAGCCAAAGTTGGACGCTTAACCGACTGAGCCACCCAGGCGCCCCTCATAGTTACTTTTCAAAAAAAACATAAATGTGATCAAGTTGCTTCCCCCCCAATGTATGCTAATTAAATAAAAATATTTATGAATTTTTTTAGATAATTTGACGAGGATTTTTAAAAAGATAGCCTTCTGATGTATACTCGTCGAAGAATTTTTTTAAAAGCCTAGAATGTATTTCTTTAATGTCAAAGAAGTAATCTGCGAAACAACATGCCCTGTGTGTGTCTGTACCCCCCTCCTCCTCACGCAGGGGTCAGGCAGGTTGAATCAAGAAAATAGCTGCGACCCTGTCACTCAAGGAAAACGCTCAGACGGGACCAGATAGAAGGGCACACGGCAACTACGTTTCACCAGGGAGGAGGGAACTCATTGTGTAGTTTGACATTTTATATCCAGTGTCTTCCTGGTTTATGTCTGTTTAATGTATTCAAAGCAATAAATACCAGCTGTTGTTTTCCTAGTCTTCACCGGCAAATAAAGAAGGGTACCAGGAGGCCAACGTACCTGCCAACGAGGGAGTTCTGGAAGGAAGTTAACATGCAGAAACCGGGAGCGATTCCGAAGCAGGGTGATGATTAATAATTTCATATTGAAATCCCCCAGAGGTTGGCGTACTCCGTTTGTGCAGATTGTTCAGGGAAGACGGCACGAAAGGAACCCTTCCTTTCTCCATCACGGGCAGGACCCTGGGGGCTTTCTTTACCTCGACCCCTGGGTTCGTGTTATGGACTGAATGTGTCCCCTCCGATTCGTTGAAGTCCTAACCCCCAGGGTGATGGTGTTGGGAGGTGGGGCCCTGGGAGGGGTGACTGGGTCATGCGGGTGGGACCCCATGATGGCATTAGTGCCCTTAGAACACACCCCCCTCCTCCATGTGAGGACCCAGCGAGAAGACTACGGTCGAGTGTGAACCGGGAAGTGGTTCTCACCAGACACCGAATCTGCTGATGGCCTTGATTTTAGACTTCTGGCCTCCAGAACTGGGACGATAAATGCCTGAGAAGCCACCCGGTCTATAGCGTCATGTTATAGCAGCTCGAATGGACTAAGATAGGTGGTATGACTGTCCTTTCCTGGGTCAGGGCGGACACCGGCTGGGTCCCCTCGGGACTTTGTGGGGAGAGCGTAGGGATGAGAAGAAGGCGGTGTTGTGCGTTCTGAGAGACCTTCTCAACACAAGGTGACTAGTGAGGTGAGCGCCGGCTAGGCCTGGGGTCCCTGCACCCCACGTGAGGTCAGAAGGTACGTAGGGATCCCAGGGTGGCTAGAGGAGCGCCCCCACTTAACTCACAGAGTTCTGCAGCTGCCAGCCTCGGCTCGCAGCCCCACTTTGTAACTTCCTAGGACCACCTTGGGTGATCGACTTTACCTCTCTGGACCTCAGGCGTCTCGTCTCGTAGGACAACACTTGGGAGGATAGAACCGGCATCTAGGGCATGACCGGCCGATGCCGAGACCGTGCTGGGACTGGCTCTACGCAGGGACCGTCCTGGCGTGTTTGCCCTCTTGCTCTGCAGGCTTGTCCGAGGGACCCGCTGCAGCATCGTGTAGCCAGCGAGCCCGGGGTTGCAGACCCCACGGCCCTGGCCCCGTTTCTGCTGCATTGCAGGGCTGCAGGACCAGAATGATCAAAGCAGAAGTGGAGAGAATAATGAGATTCGACTGCTGTTGATTTATTGCTGCCTTGCTGTGTCGGCCCCGAGGCTGTTCACTAAACGATTTACAAAAACAATGCGAAAGCTGGCATTTTATCCTCATCCGATAATGGAAAACCTCATTTCTTTAATCTTAATGATCTGGTTCTATTTTCACTTTCATCATCTCTATTCCTGCACTTATGACATTTCATGACACAGGCTTCTGCTGGGCGGTGGGAAAGTCCGTATGCATCCCTGCCTTTTCCACGGCTGCGTCTTGGAGGCCTGATCAATATTATTTTAGTGGGGACTGCCCCCAGATCGTCGGGGCATTAGAATCCATGTTCGAACGTAGAAATGTGGCATAGCACAAATTATTGACCTCTAAGTTTTTTGGAGAAAATGATACGTAGAGATGTGCCAGATACCAAATCTATTAGGTTATGAATCCTTCGAACCACCCAAGGAATAAATATTGCAGCCCAGTTTTACAAATTAGAAAAAAGAAAAAAGTTCTGAAACTTAAGTGAGTTTTGCGACTCAGCAGCAATAACGGGAACGTGTCCACACAGCTTCTGAGACTCCAGAATATCAGATTTTTCTCTGGCTTCTTAATCCTTTCACAACAGAAACAAAGGAAGCACGGAATTTTGGAGCCGAGACATTTTTTTTTGAAGTGTATTTATTTTGGGAGAGAGAGAGAGCGAGAGCGGGAGCTCAAGCAGGGGAGGGGCGGAGAGAGAAAATCCCAAGCGGGCTCCCTACTGTCAGCACAGAGCCCGCCGCGGGGCTCAAACACGCGAACTGTGAGATCCTGGCCTGAGCCGAAATCAAGAGTCGGGTGCTTAAGCTTAATCAAAAGTCGCCCCCCCAGGCGCCCCAGAGCTGAGACCGTTCGTCTGTCGTCGCTCCGCGTAAGAGGCGACGGAGCCTGGGTGAAGTCAAGTCTCCAGGGAGGCTTAGGGGTAGTTAATGACGGTTACAAGGACAGCAGGGTTCCGCTGTCTGTCTACAACATTGAAACACGGATGAGGCCACATGGACATCTCCACTCCTAACCCAAGCTGCTGCGCAGATGGTCCAAGAGACAGCGGCTCACGTGTTGTCTCCCTCGCCTTCCCGATGGCCCCGTCACCGGCTGTGAGACTTGGGGAAGCGACCCCGGGAAAACCGCCTTCCTTGCCTGTTTGCAAAGAAGATGGTTCCGAGAAGCCAGCTTAATTCCGTCATTTGCCAGAAGAAATACCACGTACTGGGCGTTAGAAAAACGTGGTGGTGTTGCTACCTGGGCAGCGATGGCACACAGAGGGTTCGGGGCTGAGAATAATTGGCGGAGGGCGTGTTGTTAGGACCATGCGTGGCTGAGACGGGGCCGCAAGGCGGTGGGTTATTCATGTGCGTTTATTTGTTCAGCAACACAACCCGCAAACGTTTGTCGGTCACTACGGCACCTGGGGCGCGGCGTCCGGCAAGGGCTGGGAGCAGGGAGACGCAGGGATGGACGGGTGTGAGCCGGCGGCTGGGGCCGCGTGGGGTGCACCCGGAGTGGCCGTGGATGTCACCGGGGACGAGGCAAAGTTGTCACGATGAGGAGGAACCACGGGAGCAACTAGGGATGACGGAAGAAAATGTCCCCTGGCCTTGGGACGCAGAGTGGGCCCACCGTTCCCCGTCCTTCCCTCCAGATGGGCGGCCGCAGCACCGTGGTGAAGGACAGGGACCCTGGACCCTCCCTCCCTGCTGTCCTCCGAGGGGCCCCGACGGGCCGCGATGCCATCCACCCGCGTGTCTGACACCCACCACTGGCAGCGGCTGGAGGGTCTTCTGCAGTTCCGGAGCCCGGACCCCTCGAAGCAGCTTGTTTTGGGGTGAGGGGTCCGCGGGGGGCGCGGCAGAGTGCCCGGTGACAGGTGTGCAGCTGGCACGGGCGGGCCCCAGGCTGGGTGCAGGCGCGAGGACCAGAGGCGGGAAGACGGCGAGTTTAGAGGCCATCCTTCGAACGGGGTCACCCGAGGGCCACCCGCACAGTCTGCACGTCACAGCATCGCCGCGGGACCAAGGCAGGGGTTTGTGTTAGCGTCCGCCACAGGATGCGGACAGGTGGGGACACTCGGGCTTGACGCCTAGGACACGGCAAGTGGCCACAGCCCCACGGACAGGCTGCACTGGGGGTGTGACCTCCAAGCACGTGGGGCAGCGGCGGCGACAGAGGCATCATGGAGACTTGTGTCATTATCACACTTGGCGGTGTCGCCCGTGTGCGCACATCTGGCCAGCCCCTAGCAACCCGTGTGTCAGGGAGGGCGGAGTCTGTCTAGTCACGGGCTGCAGGTACCGGGAGGGTGGGGTGGGGGCGGGCTCTCTACCCTGTCCTTGTCCCCTGCCCCCCTCCTCCACCCGCGTCCGTGCTTAGGTGTTAGTTCATCTCATCAGGAACTTTTGCAGCAGCAGGACTAGAGTCGCAAGGTGACATCACACGTGTCCCCTAACGGCCGTAGCCCGGTGACGCCCAGATTCTGCCAGGCGTCCCTCGGGAACGTGTGTCCCGAACACGAAAGTGAGGCCGCATCTCTGAAGATGAGCCAGAGGACCCGGAATTACTCCCCAGTCCGTTGATCTCCGCGATTTCGGAAGCCTTTGTGTCTCTTTTTCACCAGCAATAAGCAAGCGCACAGTTGAAAACCTCAAACCCCCCGTGCGCCTTGAATTGTTCGCTGCTGTCGTCAGCAGCCCCACGGATGCCAGACAGGTGCTCGGGCTCCGTTTCGTCCGGACCCTCTCGGGGCTGCCCCTTCATTGTCTCATGGTTCTCCCAGCGGGTTCCCGCCTTGTCCCCCTCCCCTTCCCCCAAGCTAGCCTGCCCGGAACAACATTTCCGTCAAGTCTGGACGTGGCAGGAAAGCCTTAAGGGTTTCTCACTTCTTTCAGGATAACAGGTCCAGATATCTCAGACTGGACTTCAACCGTCATCCCAATCGAACGTCCGCCTCCCCACACGACACGGCCTCCAGCTCACCCGAATGCGAAGCCTGTGCAGCCCAGCCCGGCCCAGGCTCCCCTTGGGCCAGGAGTGTGCTTGCATTTGTGAGCGCTCTCTCCTGCCCACAGTCCCCTCTCCCTGCCTGCGCCTCTGCTGATCCCCCTTATGCATCTGGTACCTCCTTTCCCGTTCACTGTCAGAGGCGGACTCTTGCCGCCCAAGAGCGTGGGGTCCCGGAATCAGAACCCAGATGGGGCTCCATTGCCCACTGCTTGGTAGCTGTGTGAGCCTGGGACATCAAAGGCGACCTCTCTGGTCCTCAGACCGTGCCTGTTATTCACGGCGGCCGTGGCAACATGGGGGCCGATGGCCCAGAAGACCTTGTCATGGTGTCTGCTGGCTCCCGGACCCCTCACCCATGGTGGGCGCCTCGGGCATCGCCCTCTGGTCGTCGCCGATCCCCGGACGGCCTCAGAGGACGACCGAGCGGCCTGCCCAGAACACGCCCCTATTTCGCAGAGTTGGGCTTCGCCGGCCGCCGACCTGAGTGCCGGAGCGTCCCCCCGAGGTGAGCTTCTCTGCCTCAATCCGTCACTGCGTTCGCTTGCACATCATTTCCTCCTTGTAGTGCAATGGGCCTAACACGCCCAGCGTCGGCGAGGCCAGGGGGACCTCAGCCCTGCCCGGAGCAGGGCCCCGCTTAGGGCAGCGCGCGCCGGCTCTCCGTCTGTCCCACTCGTGCACCCTGCACCTGTGCACCTCCTCCTTCCCAATCGCCAGCTCCTGCCGTCCTAGACACTTTTCCTTGGCTGTTAACTCGATAATTTCTTTTATAAGTGTAGGGCAACACTTTTATTTCCACTCAGGACTACGTGCATCCAATCCCCTAACCTTCTGCAGGCGCTTTTCTGAAATGCCGCCTCCTTACACAAAGGCTCCTGGCGGTGTGTGTTCTCACACTGGTTTCTTCCTGATTTCCTCCCTTAAGACTAATAAGCTACGGCATAGAATTCATTCGAAGCATGTGCTTTGTGTTGTCACGGACGGTGTATGATGGAAAACTCAGTGGTTGAGCAGGACCTCGGTTTAAGACTTAGGTAAACGTAACTTGATCAACACGTGCCATTTTGACAAATTCTACGGCAAATTCACGTGGGAATTTGAACCACTTTCTGTCACGCTGTGTTACTTTACCCGCATGAGTGTCATGAAGCACTTACGATTCTGCCGATGGATCTAGAGTCTTCCGAGGTGAACAGGATCACAGGGGTGCGGGGCCGATGACTGGAACATGACGGGTCGGAATGGAAACCCACCGAGCAGACAAAAAGTACAGACTTTATGCCTGAGATTCAGGACACTGTGGGTCCGTGTGGCAGGTGGTCCTGTCCCTCTCCCTGATCCTCCGGGCGGGCCAGGCGGGGCTTCAGCCGACCCGTAGCACACACTCTCAGCCAGGTGCACCTGTAAATCTGCTGGCTTTAAACCAGAGGCAGGTGCTGTTTATGTCCCCAGGTAAGGGAGTTCTGCACAGCCGCATTTGCATGCCCCCTCCTTGCATACCCGCTCCTGCTCGTCCAGGCGGGTGCTCGTGCCCATGCCAGACCTGGCCCCGACCACGCTCAGCTGCCACGGGCTGCATCTCAGCGGCCACGTTGCCTGTTTGTCAAGGTTGGATGCCCGGCTGTCTGTTCTTTAGCCGGGACTCCCCCTGTTTGTAGCACGAGCCTTAGGCATCGTTAGAAGCATCTTGACTTCTAACAGCAACAGAACATTCCAGACCCGTCCTGATTTTCTGCCCGAAGACACGGATCAGGCACTAATTGGTGCTTCTGGTAGAGAACAGGACGAGAGGCCAGAATCTGGGTGACAGAGGTCCAACGTGGACGTCACTTCTGACTGCTGCACGAGGCGGCCTTTTATGCAGGACTGTTGCAGGACCCGTTCCCTTTCAGTTGTGGTTTGCTTTGTTTTATGTTTTTAAAATGTCATGAGATCGTACGTCTGTTGATTCTAATTTAACGTTCCTCTCTCTCATTCCCTTCACACCTTGCTTTAATATACGAGTTTATTAACTAATTCCCCTGCTTCTGAGTTTCTCTCCAAGAACCTTGATGTACTTTTACACACACTGGCATACAAAATTTTATGTTGGGCTTATGATGCAGCCTCTGAATTTTAGCAATATATTATCTTCTTTTTCCTTCACGTCTATGCTTGGCTAAGCATCCTGGGTAGATGCTAGTGTTGAGGGTCCGGGTCCTGCTTTCCATGAGCAGCTACTATACAGAGCACCAGCTCCCTGCATGTAACACAGAAACAAGCAGACAGGTGCCTGGTGGCTCAGTTGGTTAAGTGTCCGACTGAGGTCATGATCTCACCGTTCACAAGTTCGAGCCCCGCGTCAAGCTCTATGCTGACAGCTTGGAGCCCGTTTCGGATTCTGTGTCTCTCCCTCTCTCTGCCCCTTCTCTGCTCGCTCTCTCTCTCTCTCTCTCTCTCTCAAAAGTAAATAAACATTAAAAATATTAAAAAAAAAAAAAAAGCAGACAGAAGCCTCCAGGCTGATGCCATGGGGTTTACAAACTCAAGGTCAATGATATAGCAGATGGTCATGTAATGCGTTGAAAAAAAGAAAAGAGAAAAAAAGACAATGTGGAAATTATTTTGGCTCTCAAGGATTTATTTAAAAAATTTTTTTTTCAACGTTTTTTATTTATTTTTGGGACAGAGAGAGACAGAGCATGAACGGGGGAGGGGCAGAGAGAGAGAGAGACACAGAATCGGAAACAGGCTCCAGGCTCCGAGCCATCAGCCCAGAGCCTGACGCGGGGCTCGAACCCACGGACCGCGAGATCGTGACCTGGCTGAAGTCGGACGCTTAACCGACTGCGCCACCCAGGCGCCCCGTGTTCACATTTAAAGAAGGATTTTAAATAAATCCTTGAGGGGCGCCTGGGTGGCGCAGTCGGTTAAGCGTCCGACTTCAGCCAGGTCACGATCTCGCGGTCCGTGGGTTCGAGCCCCGCGTCAGGCTCTGGGCTGATGGCTCGGAGCCTGGAGCCTGTTTCCGATTCTGTGTCTCTCTCTCTCTCTGCCCCTCCCCCGTTCATGCTCTGTCTCTCTCTGTCCCAAAAATAAATAAAAAACGTTGAAAAAAAATTAAAAAAAAAAAAATGTGAACAGACATTTCTCCAAAGAAGACATCCAGATGGCCAACAGACACATGAAAAGATGCTCACTGTCACCCATCACCAGGGAAACGCAAATCAAAACCACCAGGAGATATCATCTCACACCTGTCGGAATGACTAAAATAAAAAAAAAAAAAAAACAACCAGAAACCACAAGTGTTGGCGAGGATGTGGAGAGAAGGGAACCCTCTTGCGCTGTTGGGGGGAACGCACACTGGTGCAGCCTCTCCGGAAAACGGTGTGCAGGTTCCTCAGAAAGTGAAAAATAGAACTGCCCTACGACCCAGCAATTGCACTCGTGGGGATGTATCCTCAGTATCGAAATTCGGATCTGGAAGAGATACCTGCACTGCATGTTTGCTGCGGCACCGTTGACCGTGGCCAGGATACAAAACAGTGTAAGTGTCCATTGACAGAGTCATGGATACAGCGATGTGATGTATATGTACAGTGCGGTCCTGGGGGCCTTGCAGAGACAGGAATTTCTGCTGTGGGCAGCGACCTGGATGGATACTGCGCGATTCCACTGCTGTGAGGCATCTGAAACAGGCCAGTGCGTAAACTCAAGGACTGGGGTGGTGTTGCCAGGGGCTGGGGGAGGGGAAACGGGCACGATTAATCAGCAGGCATCTAGCTTCAGGCAAGAAAGACGGACAGGCTCTAGAAACCGGATGCACAACACTGTACCTGAGGTCATTGCTAACGTGCGCTTACAGTTTGGGAGGAGGGCAGGTCTGCTGTTAGGTGTTCTCACAACAATAGTTTATTTATTTATTTATTTATTTGTCTGTTAAATGTTTGTTTATTTTTGAGAGACAGAGTGCAAGTGGGGGAGGGGCAGAGGGAGAGGGAGACGCAGAATCCGAAGCAGGATCCAGGCTCCGAGCTGTCAGCACAGAGCCCGACGCGGGGCTCGAACCCACGAACCATGAGATCGTGGCCTGAGCCGAAGTCGGGCGCTTGCCCGACTGAGTCCCCCAGGTGCCCCAACAATAATTTTTTTAAAGAGTAAAATAAAATACAATCAAATCCTCCTTGAACGTGTTTCCCATTTCCGCTTCACTGTTTTACTTTGTGCACACCGGTGTCACTGTCCTTCCTGGGGAAGGGGGTGGCGGCCGCTTTATTGCCAGGGTCGACCCTTTAGAGGTCCCAGGACACACATGCAGTCTGCCTCAGTTTCCCTCAATGCCAGCCCTCAGACATGGCTCAGGAGGCAAATGAACTTAATGAAAAGCCAACCCGAGACCCACCTGTCGTGATGAGAAGTCCACGTCCATGGTGGACAGGGGATGGCTCCTCGATCCTGCACGGTTTTCTTCCCGTCACTCGCGTCTCTGTCCAAACGTTCCCTCCTCACAGAGGCCACACCTGGAAATCCACGTCAAGATTCTTCCCGCCAACCTTTCTCCATCTACACTATGTCACCCTGTGTCCTGCGTGGCCACGTTCCCCAGCTGAAATTCTTTCTGCCTGTCTTTCCACTAGAATGCAGTAGACTCAAATACTAGTTCCACAAACGCTTAGTGAAGAAGTAAAAGCAATCCCGATCGCCGTAGATGTGGTGTTAATTCTATGTGGCAGCTTGGCCATGCCGTGGCACCTGCCTTCGGTCAAACACCCAGCTAAGATGTTACTGCAAAGGTGTCCTTTAGATGAGATTAGGATTGAAATCGATGGACTTTGACTAAAGTGGGTTACTCTCCACCATGTGGGTGGGCCTCGTCCGATCAGTGGAAGGCCTGACAGACAAAGACTGACAGCAGAAGAGGGACTTCTCCCAGCAGACTGCCTTTGGACTTGAGCTGCAACATCAACTCTTCCCTGAGTCTCCAGTCTTCTGCCTTTCCCTGCATGTTTCAGGCCCACCAGCCCCCACAAATGTGTAAGCCATCCCTTAAAATCTCTCTGTCTCATGTATATCTATCTATCTATCTATCTATCTATCTATCTATCTATCTCTATACATATCCTCCTGTATCCTATGTTCATATATATGCTCTCTCTATATCTTATATATATGTGTGCGTGTGTATATATATTTCCAATATATATCATCCTCTCTAAGTATCCATATATATACTTAATCATAATTACTAAATAAAAAAATGACTTAGGGCACTGAACGCTCAAAGCAACTCAGATTATTTAGTTGATGCGTTTATTTCACTGATGAACACATTGGACCAATATGGGAATTTAGGTGACTTTTTCTCTTACCAGTGGTAAATTATTATTATTTATTATTATTATTATTATATATCAATGTGTTTAATTTAAAAAAACCTGATGATGTTAATGCAAGTTGTTTTGACAGAGGTAGCCATGAGATTTGACAACATAACTAATTTTTTGGTAATTCTGTCCATCAGGATATAGAGGTATTCATTTTTTTAGGGCTGCTATAGCAAATTATCATAAACTTGCTGACTCAGAACAATAGAAATGAATTCCCACATAGATCTGGAGATCAGAAATCCAACCTGTCATTAGGGATGGGATCCCTGGAAGGCTGTGAGGGAGGACCCGTTCCGGGCCCTGTCCTGGCTTCTGCTGGTGGGATCCTTGGTTTGTAGACACATCAGTCCTATCTCTGCCTGTCCTCACATGGTCTCTCTCTCTGTGGTCTGGGTGTCCAAATCTCCCTCTTGTTGTTGTTATAGGGACACCTGTTATTCAACATAGAGCCTAGTGTATTTCCGGGATGATCTCATCTCAGATTCTTAACTTACATCTTAACTTACAACTTAAAGTACATCAGCAAAGACCCTGTTTCCAAATAAAGTCACATGTGTAGGTCCCGCAAGATAGGTCACACTCATATCTTTTTGGAGTCACTCTTAACCCACTAAAATAGTTTTGTTTTGTTTTTGTTTTTTTTTTTTTGCCATTAATATATCACAAACTCATTGCGGGCATTATGAAATGATATATGAATCCTGATTCTGGCCAAAGACCTCGTGTTTAGTAATATATTTATAGTTTTCATTCCAGTTACTTGAAAATAATATACAGAGGTTTACATTTTGGAAAAAAACATGGTATGTTTGCCAGTGGAATCCAAAGTATGAGGAATCACATAGAAAAGAAGACAGTTTCTGTAACCACACTCTGACTTTTTTTGCAGCCAAGGCAAAGATGGGAATGTTACCAAAACACAGAAAAACTGTACGTTATTCTTGTAAGAAAGAGAGCATCCCTGATGTCACCGAGACCTGGAATATCATTGGCATGTGAACTCTTACCTAAACAACATTAAAAAACAAAACGAAACAAAACCAACAGGATCACGAATCCAAGAGCTTTCCTCCATAATTAACAAACAAACAGAAACCACTTTCATTCAGGTTTCATCCAATTTCTGTGAAACCTCAGGACACACCGTCGATCACGATATTGGTAACATAATAGGTCAAGAGATGCAGAAACCCAGGCTGGATGGTAGTGTCTTTCCCAATTGGTCCCGCCTCTGGCGTCCCTTGTACAATCTGATGCTCACTCTCACTCCTAAACGAATGGGAAAGGCCAGGGCAGATTTTGCTTTGAGAAAAAACACACAAAAATGGTAAAATTTTTAAAAAGGAAACAAAGAGAATACCCTCTGTGTAAAGTTTCATGTGTTCTGCATGAACATAGCATAAAATTCAGCGCAGTATCAGCCAATGTCGAGTGAGTCTCAGGTGCTGAGTGAGGTGGCAAAGTGTAATCTCCCACTTGGGTCTGTCAGACTACGGATGCAGCGTGGAGGGACGCACCTGTGCTTTATGTAGGCCAACCCGGCGGTCCCTCCTCCCTGCTTAGAGTGTTTCCTATCCCTTACCTAGTTTTCAAATTCATATGTTCCCTTCAAGATATTTTCTTCACTTCTAGTTTTAGCTTTTGAGGCTTTGTTCCGAAAAAACAGTCACTCCAGAAATAGTAAGTCTCCCCACCGGGTTCTCTTAGCAATCGGGCATTTCCTTTCCTGACATTTATCTGTCAGGTTGTCATTATTCGTTCGTGGATTTCTCTTTCCCACTAGACCATGTATTAGTTATTCTTTCATACTCCTACAGACGAGCACAGCAGTTGGCACAATGTAGCTGACTCATAAATTTTTAAAGCAAATATGACTGGTGTCTAAGACTATATTAATCAGCTGCGTTTTGGATTTATGGGTCACCTGCATGACATCAAAGGTTCTTAAATGTTTTAGCCGCCTGCAGTCACTTTCCAAGTTGAAGTATTCTTTACTAGAGCTAAGGGACCATCATTCCTGGACACCTGTCCTTCTGGGAGAGTCTTGGTGTCTTGGTTACATCTGTTGTCCCAGGGTAGTTCTAATAACATACTTTCTAAGAGCTGAAAGTGCCCTGGTTTGGATGAGAAATTATATTTGCCCTAAAGATAATGTAATAATGGGGGCACCTGGGTGGCGCAGTCGGTTAAGCGTCCAACTTCAGCCAGGTCACGATCTCGCGGTCCGTGAGTTCGAGCCCCGTGTCAGGCTCTGGGCTGATGGCTCAGAGCCTGGAGCCTGTTTCCGATTCTGTGTCTCCCTCTCTCTCTGCCCCCCCCCCCCCGTTCATGCTCTGTCTCTCTCCCCCCCCCAAAAAAAAATAAACGTTGAAAAAAAAAAGATAATGCAATAATGACATTTTTCATTTAATATGTATCAACAAAGACATAAATTAGAAAAAAATTGAGTTGTAATGAGAAAATTGTCCTGTAAGGGACATCTCAATAAGTCTTCATCAAAGGAACGCCCATGTAACCACAGCCCAGATTGGAGTAATGGCCACCATATTCTGTTTTGTTTTTTATTTTTTGCACTTGATTTTTGTTTCTGCTTTTGCCTTCCCAACTTTTTTTTTTTTTTTTACCTTTGGGGGTTTTGACTGAGCATTTATATTATTCCATTTAGTCTCCTCTCTTGTCATATCATTTATAGTTTTTTATTACACATGTTTTAGTGGTTGCCTTAGAGTTTGCAATATATATATATATATATATATATATATATATATATATATATATCCCCCCAAGTTCTAGCTTCAAATAGCACAATAGTACTTCCCGGGAAAGATGAGTGCCTCCTAATAAGAAATCGTAATTCCTCCCTCCTCCCCTTGGGTCATTACTGTCCCTCTTCTCACTTACAAGAGCGCAGGAATAGACTTAAAATATACACACAAGCATGCATAATTGGTTACATTGTACTCGTATTTTGAACAAACTGTTACCTGTGAGATCCATGAAGAATGAGAAAAATAAAGTTTTTTATTTTTCTTACAAAAAAGAAAAATAAAGGTAATTTCATCTTCACCTGCTCCTTCCTCTGCACTTTTCCTTACTTTCTGACCCCACATGGGTCTCCTCCTATTCCCTGATTTTGCAAACATTTATTCGATTATCACAAGTGCTTGGTCTTATCTGCGCGTGTCTCGTTATTTTTATTATATGCGGGACATTTTGTATGTAAAATCGTTTGAGTAAACAAATGAAAGACTAAGGTGCTCTCTTCTTTCAAGGCATCATTGCAACAGATTCTGCCAGGCTCTTAGAAGCCTTGGCTACCTGGGTCTAATCAATCACATTTCGGAATTTGAGATAGTTTAATGCTGAGCTTGAATCCTTGTGACTCCACGTCTTTTTCTAGCTCACTTGAATTCCTAGACTGCAGAACTTTGGGTACCCAGTGTGAAGGGAGAGGAGGTCACCTTCAGCCGTAGTCTCTGCTTCCTGTGTCTCCTTCTGTTGATGTTTTCCACAGTGGAACTCAGCCTTTGAATTTCCCCATATGGAACTGGCATCTGAGTCCTGCGTCACAGGCCCCAAGTGCTGGGTCCACGGCTCTGGACCTCCACCCCACCCGACCCCAGCTCTGGATTTGTAACTCTTCCCTGTATTGTGAGCTCTGATCCTCTGATCCTCTCAAGCTCATGTCTTCCCACTTTCCTCAGCAGGGAGAATGGTTTAAATCAACGAGCTTCCATGCTGTCTTGATGATGACAGCTTTGTAGTAGAGGCTAAAGTCTGGGATTGTGATGCCTCCTGCTTTGGTCTTCTTCCTCAATATTGCTTTGGCTATTCGGGGCCTTTTGTGGTTCCATAGGAATTTTAGGATTGCTTGTTCTAGTTTCGAGGAGAATGCTGGTGCAATTTTGATTGGGATTGCATTGAATGTGTAGATAGCTTTGGGTAGTGTTGACATTTTGACAATATTTATTCTTCCAATCCATGAGCAGGGAATGTCTTTCCATTTCTTTAAATCTTCTTCAATTACCTTCATAAGCTTTCTATAGTTTTCAGCATACAGATCCTTTACATCTTTGGTTAGATTGATTCCTAGGTATTTTATGCTTCTTGGTGCAATTGTGAATGGGATCAGTTTCTTTATTTGTCTTTCTGTTGCTTCATTGTTAGTGTATAAGAATGCAACTGATTTCTGTACATTGATTTTGTATCCTGCAACTTTGCTGAATTCATGTATTAGTTCTAGCAGACTTTTGGTGGAGTCTATCGGATTTTCCATGTATAATATCATGTCATCTGCAAAGAGCGAAAGCTTGACTTCATCTTTGCCAATTTTGACGCCTTTGATTTCCTTTTGTTGTCTGATTGCTGATGCTAGAACTTCCAGCACTATGTTAAACAACAGCGGTGAGAGTGGGCATCCCTGTCGTGTTCCTGATCTCAGGGAAAAAGCTCTCAGTTTTTCCCCGTTGAGGATGATGTTAGCTGTGGGCTTTTCATAAATGGCTTTTATGATGGGGCGCCTGGGTGGCGCAGTCGGTTAAGCGTCCGACTTCAGCCAGGTCACGATCTCGCGGTCCGTGAGTTCGAGCCCCGCGTCGGGCTCTGGGCTGATGGCTCAGAGCCTGGAGCCTGTTTCCGATTCTGTGTCTCCCTCTCTCTCTGCCCCTCCCCCGTTCATGCTCTGTCTCTCTCTGTCCCAAAAATAAATAAACGTTGAAAAAAAAAATTAAAAAAAAAATGGCTTTTATGATCTTTAAGTATGTTCCTTCTATCCCGACTTTCTCAAGGGTTTTTATTAAGAAAGGGTGCTGGATTTTGTCAAAGGCCTTTTCTGCATCGATTGACAGGATCATATGGTTCTTCTCTTTTTTTTTGTTAATGTGATGTATCACGTTGATTGATTTGCGAATGTTGAACCAGCCCTGCATCCCAGGAATGAATCCCACTTGATCATGGTGAATAATTCTTTTTATATGCCATTGAATTTGATTTGCTAGTATCTTATTGAGAATTTTTGCATCCATATTCATCAGGAATATTGGCCTGTAGTTCTCTTTTTTGACTGGGTCTCTGTCTGGTTTAGGAATCAAAGTAATACTGGCTTCATAGAATGAGTCTGGAAGTTTTCCTTCCCTTTCTATTTCTTGGAATAGCTTGAGAAGGATAGGTATTATCTCTGCTTTAAACGTCTGGTAGAACTTCCCTGGGAAGCCATCTGGTCCTGGACTCTTATTTGTTGGGAGATTTTTGATAACCGATTCAATTTCATCGCTGGTTATGGGTCTGTTCAAGCTTTCTATTTCCTCCTGATTGAGTTTTGGAAGTGTGTGGGTGTTCAGGAATTTGTCCATTTCTTCCAGGTTGTCCAATTTGTTGGCATATAATTTTTCATAGTATTCCCTGATAATTGTTTGTATCTCTGAGGGATTGGTTGTAATAATTCCATTTTCATTCATGGTTTTATCTATTTGGGTCATCTCCCTTTTCTTTTTGAGAAGCCTGGCTAGAGGTTTGTCAATTTTGTTTATTTTTTCAAAAAACCAACTCTTGGTTTCGTTTATCTGCTCTACAGTTTTTTTAGATTCTCTATTGTTTATTTCTGCTCTGATCTTTATTATTTCTCTTCTGCTGGACAGCATGGTATTGGCACAAAAACAGACACATAGACCAATGGAATAGAATAGAAACCCCAGAACTAGACCCACAGACGTATGGCCAACTAATCTTTGACAAAGCAGGAAAGAACATCCAATGGAAAAAAGACAGTCTCTTTAACAAATGGTGCTGGGAGAACTGGACAGCAACATGCAGAAGGTTGAAACTAGACCACTTTCTCACACCATTCACAAAAATAAACTCAAAATGGATAAAGGACCTGAATGTGAGACAGGAAACCATCAAAACCTTAGAGGAGAAAGCAGGAAAAGACCTCTCTGACCTCAGCCGTAGCAATCTCTTACTCGACACATCCCCAAAGGCAAGGGAATTAAAAGCAAAAGTGAATTACTGGGACCTTATGAAGATCAAAAGCTTCTGCACAGCAAAGGAAACAACCAACAAAACTAAAAGGCAACCAACGGAATGGGAAAAGATATTTGCAAATGACATATCGGACAAAGGGCTAGTATCCAAAATCTATAAAGAGCTCACCAAACTCCACACCCGAAAAGCAAATAACCCAGTGAAGAAATGGGCAGAAAACATGAATAGACACTTCTCTAAAGAAGACATCCGGATGGCCAACAGGCACATGAAAAGATGTTCAGCGTCGCTCCTTATCAGGGAAATACAAATCAAAACCACACTCAGGTATCACCTCACGCCAGTCAGAGTGGCCAAAATGAACAAATCAGGAGACTATAGATGCTGGAGAGGATGTGGAGAAACGGGAACCCTCTTGCATTGTTGGTGGGAATGCAAATTGGTGCAGCCGCTCTGGAAAGCAGTGTGGAGGTTCCTCAGAAAATTAAAAATAGACCTACCCTATGACCCAGCAATTGCACTGCTAGGAATTTATCCAAGGGACACAGGAGTACTGATGCATAGGGGCACTTGTACCCCAATGTTCATAGCAGCACTCTCAACAGTAGCCAAATTATGGAAAGAGCCTAAATGTCCATCAACTGATGAATGGATAAAGAAATTGTGGTTTATATACACAATGGAATACTACGTGGCAATGAGAAAAAATGAAATATGGCCTTTTGTAGCAATGTGGATGGAACTGGAGAGTGTGATGCTAAGTGAAATAAGCCATACAGAGAAAGACAGCTACCATATGGTTTCACTCTTATGTGGATCCTGAGAAACTTAACAGGAACCCATGGGGGAGGGGAAGGAAAAGAAAAAAAAGAGGTTAGAGTGGGAGAGAGCCAAAGTTGAGAACTGAAAACAAACTAAGGGTTGATGGGGGGTGGGAGGGAGGAGAGGGTGGGTGATGGGTACTGAGGAGGGCACCTTTTGGGATGAGCACTGGGTGTTGTATGGAAACCAATTTGACAATAAATTTCATATATAAAATTAAAAAAATAAAAAAATAAATAAATCAACGAGCTTCCAGTTACGAGAATCAGAAAGGCCGGCTCATACTGACTTGTAGAGCCAGGAATCACGTTTCGTCTCTGTATCCATGGTCCAGACAGGGGCTTTGCAAAGGACTTCATTATATACATATTGAACTGAATTAAACCTTGCAAAGTTTACAAGAAATCAAAGAGAAATGTTTAAATCAAGGAGTTACAGCTTTCACTTTGGCTTTCCTTCTTGGTTTTTAAATTAATCCACATGAACTTTAGGTAGTTATAAAATAGACTTAAGACATAAGGATTGATTTTTTTTTAGAGTCTCATAAAATATCCTCTGTTGAATTGAACATCAATAACAAGACCAAATCATTTATTAGGCTTCAAGAAATAATGTCAAGTCATAAAGAAGAAAATAAAATTTTAATGCGGTGAAATTAAAAAAAAAAAAAAAAACAGAAAGAAAACATTTTGTGATGCAGGAGAAGTGCCCTGTTTAATGATGCTGCGGACTGTCTCTTTGGGGGAGGGAAGGTGTACGCACAGTCCACGAGAGGTGAAAGTCTGCTGTGGCCCGTGGAGTGCCCATGCCAATAACCTAGTGAGGGGGACAGGAGGTGGACGGGGTGGCATGGTCTATGGAATGAAAGTCTCTGAGAGCCAAGTTTAGCTGCAGATGTATTAGCATCCATGCAACTCTGGCATCACCTGTGGCGAGGACATTTGTCGTTCGCAGGGAGACACGGACACGTGCCACAGGAGTCTGCTTCATTTGGCACCTGGATCGGTGATTACCAGGCCTCTGCGTTCATTGTAGTCACGTGTGGTTGGAGAGCCATGGGCATCACTGCATCATGGCGCTAGAGGCCATTTTAGGATGCTGAAATTAGCTTCCGCTGACACTTTGTGTCTTCGTCACCGCAAAGCAAGGTGCTCAAAGGTGATCGAAGCTCAGGTTGGCAGCAGGTAACCCTCAAAGGATCATCGAGTGAAAGCAAAGGAAATTAGAAAATGTGCCCTGATTTTCCTTTCGTTTTCCCCAGCCCTCTTACTCTCCTTCCTGTTACAGAGTTGACAGGGTGTGGGCAAACGTTCTTGTCAAATTTCTTCATGGACGAATTTCTTTATGCAGTTGTCCCAACAGAACATATTTGCTAAGCAGGTGAGCATACCGGAAAATAGCTGAAGGTCAGGGCTTTCAGTCACTTCCCAGTGGACACAAACGTCTACTTATAACACAAACGTAAGTGATGTTCTCTCGTCTTTGTAGTTTCAAATAATTCCTGGGCAATGAGCTGCATGATGAATCTAGGGAATATGTTTAGAAGGGAACTGTGGTTCACATTCCAGCCCGCCGGAATAAATGATTCCCGCTGCGGGGATGTTATTACATAGGGATGTACAAGAGATCTTTGCTTACGTGACACGGAGTAGAGAAGCTGGGTGAAGTGGACAATCACATAGGGGTTTTGTGTGACCCCGAGATCAAAATGAGCCAAACCTGTGACCTCACTCCAGAAAAGGCTGACAAGAGCCCAAACTCATAATCAGAGACACTCACCGTTCACAACACGTCCTGGCACCAGAATGTGTGTGTTACGGGGCAGTTTTGATACGTGATGTGGAGAGATGCATTCTTAGTGGCCAGTATGTTTTGATTAGGTTGTCATCACTGTGAAGTTTGGGGTTAGTCATGTCTGAAGGACTTTGTTGTAGATGCTGCGTGCTATGCAATCCTACATGTTGTCCAACAGATGGCACAGCTATGCAACATGAGCACATACACCCTCTGTGGAGTTCTGATTGGCTTTAGGAAGACAAATGTTTGAAGGGGGACCCGTGGTGCTGTGCAAATGGCTCTTTTAGAAATTGCACAATATTGGGGCACCCGGGTGTCTCAGTCGGTTAAGCGGCCAACTCTTGATTTCGGCTCTGGTCATGGTCTTGCAGTTCATGAGTTCGAGCCCCGCGCTGGACCCGGTGCTGAGAGCACAGAGCCAGCTTGGGATTCTTTCTCCCTCTCTCTCTGCCCCTCCCCCTGCTTGTGCTCTTTCCCTCTCAAAATAAAGAAATAAACATTAACAGAGAGAAATTGCGCAAGGTCATTCTGGGTTTGGGTTACGGTGGATCAGGGATGAGCTTAGAACGCTGACTCCAGAGCTCATAAGGCACGAGGAGCCCAGGCTGGACAAGGTGGCGGAGTTCCGAGTGGAGAGGGTAAATGGTAAGCATAACTATCAACACGTGACGGAATCTGACAATGGGAGGGACGGCTTGACTTGGTCCATTCAGGCAGGGATTAACATAAAGCACATTTCTGTCGTGTTCCATTTTGTTTTCTTTAAGGGAGAACTGAACTAGTTTGAAATACGAACCCTAAGATCCAGGTAAGCTAACATCAGCCTTTGAAGGCATGAATTATTCAGATCATGAGGTGCAGAGCATATTTAAAATCATCCGTTGATTTGATACATTGTCATAAATATGATGTATACGTGGAATATACTACATCTCACCCCTCCGGATTTATCTTTCTTTCTTTTTTTTTAATCTCCAGGGAAGTTTATGGATAATGTGTACATTATCTTTCACCTGGTGGCAGATTTTATTATTATTGAAAGTCTGCCTGTGGATTATTGTAATTGTGCCTAACTCATTTTCTGTGCTGTTGTGTAATAACATTTTTAACCGATTCCGTAATGGAAAAAGCAGAACCACTTTAAAAAGTAAAGATATAGCATTTGATATACCTTACAGCTCATATTCAGCAAAGTCATGGTCACTACCTTAGGGATTTGGCTAGTAACTATTCAAACAGAGATCTCTCTTCTGACCCTATTTGTGATGGACATAAATGAGCAGCAAACAATTACACACACACGTTGAGTGGAAGTAAGTTTTCCTTCCTGTTGGATTGGTACACTAGCATTGATGATACACCAGACCTGAAGCACATTGCTGATTAGTACTGGAGCACAGTCACAGACCAACAAGAAAATGAAATGTGTTGGGGAGCCTAGGTGGCTCAGTCGGTTGAACATCCCACTTTGGCTCAGGTCATGATCTCACGGTCTGTGAGTTTGAGCCCTGCATCGGGCTCTGTGCTGACAGCTCAGAGCCTGGAGCCTGTTTCAGATTCTGTGTCTCCCTCTCTCTGACTCTCCCCCATTCATGCTCTGTCTCTCTCTGTCCCAAAAATAAACATTAAAAAATTAAAACAAAAAGAAAATGAAATGTGTTACCAAAATATTAATCTTTTGTTTTAAAATTCAAATGAAATAGTAGCATTTTATGATGGTCTAATTTTGATCCAAGAATTAAAAGGGGTAGGTGTTCATTTACTTGATATGGGTGTATATTTAGTTTTCAGTCATTTAGTTTCCCTCTTAATGAGAATATAAAAGAATGTAGGTTAAAAATATAGAAGGTGAATCAGATTGCAGAGAAAACGAAAGTAATGATTCAAGAGATGTGTTTGGTTCTTTGAGGGAGCATTTTTATAGACTCATATTCTTTCTAATGAAGTTTGGTTGTAATATATAGATACCAACGTATGTTAGAGGTTCTAAAGTATGGTCCACAGATCCATTTGTGTCAAAGATCCTTACATAACGAAAACCATTTTTATGATCACCATGTCCACTAGGAGGTCATCTGTCGTTCTCAGCATGTTGGCTGTTGTCACAATGATACAAATAAGAGTGTACGACCAAACTGTAGGCCTTCACCTTTACACACTTACACCAAACATTCAAATACAATAAATTATTGGTTTCACTCAAAATATCCTTGCAAATACACGTCTTCTAAATGGTCTACATAACCAACATGAAGCATTTCCGATACATAACAAAATACAATGCTGGTCTTAAAGAAAAACACCGTGTGATCATAGGGTCGGTAAGCTGAACTGACCACTGTTTCATAGAAAGTGATTGTTACTTAAAGAATGACTGATGGACAACTTCCATGTGATATGTCATGACAGACCATTTAAAAGTTTTTCTTGTCATTCAGATATACTTAAGCTTTTTAAAAGTCTATTTATTTATTTTGAGAGAGAATGTGAGAGGGGCAGAGAGACAGAGAGAGAGAGAGGGAGGGAGAGAGAGAGAGAGAGAGAGAGAATCTAAAGCAGGTTCTGCATTGTCAGCACAGAGCCCGGCATGGGGCTCCAACTCGCAAACCATGAGATCATGACCTGAGCTGAAACAGAGTCCGATGCTTAACCAATGGAACCACCCAGGTGCCCCATCAGATATACTTAAGCTTTAGCAATATTTAGTCTAATGGGCATGTATATTGTCACGACTATTGTCATTGTTTGATACAGAACATACTTTAATACACGCAAAGTTATATATTTCCTTGACATTGGTTTTTAGACTTTGAAATATTTTCAAGAAATACAACTGTATAAGATAATTGAATCAATTGAACTAAACCCATGTTGAGTAACAGAAAATTTATTTTATAAAATGCTGTGAGAACAAAAACACTAATTTTATATTGATGTAAAAAATTACAAATGAAATTCAGGTAAATGAAATATCTTACTGTGAAAACCTCTAAAGCTTATGGTCAATTTATGCATATATTATAGAATTGAACATTATAAAATGGTGCCTGTAAGATACCACGGTGAATAACTGTTAAAAATAAATGTCATTAAGTTTTACTAACTGATGCATTATTAGAAGAGCAAAAATGTCTTTCCAGAGGCATCCATGTGAGAAAATATTGTATTTCTCATTATTTTGTAATCTTTAGCATAAGAAGTGAAATAACCTTTTTTAAAAAAAAATAAGCATTTTTTGATTTTGAATTCCTTGAGGACTTCTGGTGTGAATACAGATGCAATTTAGTTCTTACGTACCTGGTCCTCTTTGAAAGCTTCCGTTCATAGGGGCTCATTGTTCATCGGACTCTAAAAGGAATGAAAGAAAACAGGGAACCCGGCCAACGCCATTCCAACACAACACAGCCTGTGTCCCTGTCGTTTCACAGAGTGTGGGCACGTCAGTCCCGTGGTGTTAGGTCAGGCCTGGGCTACACTGCAGCTGACTCGGGTGCTCTTCAGCTGCGTCCAGTCTGTGGCTCTTTCTGTTAGAGTAGCTTTCATCTCGAGAAGGTCTATTTTATTTCTTCTCAAATCTGCTCTGTCGATGTTGATGGTTTCTCCATCACCCAGAAGCTCCCTCCTTTACTTCTTTAACGGACTTGAACATGACCTTTTTCTGTTGTGTGTCGATAACTCAAGAATATTTACATTTCACCTGTTGGAGGCTGTCGTTTATTGCTCTGTTGACTTTGAGCCGTGATGGCTTGTTTCTTGGTGGCAGTGACTTTGTGTGTGTTTATGTGAGTGCCTGTCTTTGTGGCTGTGCGCGGGCGTGTACATAGGTGCCTGGATTCCTCGGGAATTCCATGAGGGAAATCCTCTAGAGAGAGTTTACATTTAATTCTGTCCTGTGTTGTGGCCACCACCAGCCCAAGATCATTTCACTTTACAATTTTAGTATTGAACAATCTCCTTTAGTATTGAAGGAGAACAAAATTGGAGAAGCGACACTACCCAACTTCAAGATCGGACTGTACAGTTACACTCATCAGGACTGTGTGGTGTCCACGAAAGAGACAAAGAGATCGGCGGAATGAAGTAGAGAGCCTAGAAACAGACCCGCATAAACATAACCGACTGCTCTTTGATGAAAGAGTGAGGGAGGGAGCACAATGGATCAAAGATAATGTCTTCCACAAATGGTGCTAGAGAAGCTGGGCGTCCATGTGTAAAACACTGTATCTACACACACACTCCCCCATCTTCACAAAAATTATCTCAAAATGGATCACAGACCTCCATGTAAAATGAAAAAGTATAAAACTCCTAAAAGGTACCAAAGAGAAAATCCAGAGGACCTTGGGTTTGGTGATGACATTTTAGACACGACAGCAATCACTAAGATGTGGACGTGAAACTAACAGGTATTGTATGTCAGTTATACTCCAATAAAAAAAAAATTGGTAAGCTGGATTTTATCAACATAAAAAATGTAGGCTCTCTGAGAGACACCGTCAGAATAAAAAGACAAGGCACTGACTGGAAGAAAATGTTCACAAAAGACACGTCTAATAAAGGACTGTCGTCCACCATATACAAAGAACCCTTAAAACCCAACAGTAAGAGAAGAAACAAGCTGATTAAGCAGTTGGAGAAAGGCATGCACAGACCCCTCAGCAAAGATAATATTCAGGTGACTAAGAAGCACACAAAAAGGTGTTCCACATCGTATCAAGGAAACGCAAATTGATATAACAAGGAGAGCCAGTAAACACCTATGAGGATGGTCCAAGTCCAGAGCACTGACCACACCACGGGCCGACAAGGATGTGGGGCAACAGGAACTCTCACTAGTCGTTGGAAGGAATGCAAAATGGTGCCCCCACTTTGGAAGACAGTTTGGTGGTTTCCTCCAAAACTCAACAACCTCTTACCGTACAATCTTACAATTATGTTCCTTTTCTTTACCTGAAGGAACTGGAATGTGCTCACACAAAAACTTGCATGGGTGCTAATAACAGCTTTATTCTTATGGCCTGAATCGGAAGCAACCAAGATGTTGTCCTGTAGAGTTGGATGGATACATGAACGGGTACATCCAGACAATGGGATCATTCACTCAGCGCTAACAGTAAATGAGCTATCGAGTCATGAAAAGACACGTAGGACTCTTGAATCCATATCACTAAGTGAAAGAAGCAATCTGAAAATCTACGTATTGCATGATTTCACGTCTGTGGCATTCTAGAAGAGACAAAACTACAGAGACAATAGAAAGATCAATACTTGCCAGGGGCTGTGGGAGGAGGGACGATGAACAGGTGGAGGACAGAGGGGTTGGGGACAGTGAGACCACGCTGGGTGACACTGTAATGATGGACACATGTCATCATACATTTGTCCAATCCCACTGCATGTATGACACCCAGAGGGCCCCTGATGTGGACTGTGGACTCTGGGCGACGACGACGTGTGCATGCGGTTCATCAGTTTTAACAAACGCATGACATGGTGGGGGTGCTGGTGGCGGGGGAGGCTGTGTGTGTGCAGGGAGCAGTGGGTACATGGGGAATCTCTGCGCCTTTTACTTAAAATTGCTCTGAATTTGACATTGCACTAAAAAAGGTCTAAAATTTAAAAAATGGTGGGAAGATGGTTCTAACTTTGGGATATTTTGATGCTGTGACTTTGTCGTTAAACTTGTGCACGTGCAGGATTACGATCAGCACAGCACACGGTCCAGTCCTTGCTTTCACTCTGCCGCTCAGATCAGAGGCACAGAGCAGCATTCGTCCCTTATTGCTCCAGTGATGGAGTTTAACATCCCTAATTCATCCACCAGCACTGTCGCCCTGCTGGACCACCAGCTTTCCGTGAGAGTCTCTAACCAATCTGTCCACCTTCCACCAGACTCGGGAGCATCACCTCCTGTCTCCAGGGCAGGGCAAGCCCCTAAAAACATAAGTCCTCACATCCAGGGTCTCCCAGGAAACACCTTTTCAGGGCTGCCTAGACCCTGGGTTCCGGGTTTCTCTTCCTTCTTGGTCTCCTGTTGATTCTGGTTCTTTTATTGTCATCTTTTAAAAGATGAATTTTTTTAACTTTTTGTTTTTAAATCTAGTATTTTTTTAAGTTTTTTTTTAATGTTTATTTATTTTTGAGAGACAGAGAGAGAGCACGAGTAGGGGAGGGGCAGAGAGAGAGGGAGACACGGAATCTGAAGCAGGCTCCATCCAGGCTTTGAGCTGTCAGCATAGAGCCCGACGCGGGGCTTGAACCCACAAACTGTGAGATCATGACCTGAGCTGAAGTCAGATGCCTAACTGACCGAGCCACCCAGGTGTCCCTAAATCTAGTATTTTCAAGTTTTGCGTACCGGAAAAAGTTCCTCAAACTACCTCTGCTGACACGTTCATGGAAACACACTGAATTGTACATTAACGCAACACGGAACCCTTAAGTAATTTCAAACAGAGCCAATGACCTACTTGTTGGAAACACTTGACCTGATCTTCATAGTATTTTGATCAATTTCACAGCTGCTCGCGGGCAAAGTCCGTTATTTATTTATTTATTTCTCATGTCATGAAAAACTTTATTTAATTTTTTTAAAAACCGGAGTGTGGTTGACGCACAACGTTGCATTAGTTTCAGGCGTACAACATGGTGATTGGACGACTGCATACATCATATACTGTGCTCACGGCAGGAGTAACTACCACCTGTCCCCACACAACACTGTCACAACACCAGTGACCGTATTCCCTAGGCTGTATTTTTCATCCCCGTGACTTATCCTGGAACTGCAAGTCTGTATTTGTGGACAGTCTTTTATGGAGATACTGGTAGCATATATTAATGGAAGGATCCTACGATTGAAATGGTAAGTTAATTAATCTGCTGATTACCATCATTTTTAAAACTCCTATACCATAACAGCCTTATCTTAGATTTAAAATGGAACGTAAGAGAGAAATTAAAAGAAAATATTTTGATGGTGAAAGATCCTTGTCATATATCCGTCAAAGTATCTAATAACACTCTTTAAAGCCCGTTGGATTTATCAGACTCAAGGTTATTATTCCCTGCTGGTTCTACTTTATCTTCTTTTTTGGCGCTTATCTTTTTAACCTAATTGTTGATTTCAGGAAGGTGTTTTGTCGTGTTTCATCAGGTTACCTCCAAATGTTTACACCATGTCTCTCAAGGGTGGGGGTGACTGAGCAAAGCCTCAATGGTGCCTGGGGTGATTTCTGTAGGGCAGAGAGAGAGGGGTTCCCTCCCTGGGGCAGCAGGTCTGCAGCCTGAAAGCTGGGCAAAGAGCAAAGATATTTCTCGTAAAAATCAGTTTGAACACGATCTGCATTCCCAGCCTGAATTAATCCATTCCTTTGTTTATTTAACTAGTTTTGATGAATGGTTCAAAGAAGAGATTCATGGCTTATGAAAAAAGTCAATGAGCTGGAACTCTCGACATTCGGGTTCTTGCTCCCCCACTGCCCTTAATAAACTACGTGATTCAGGCAAACCAGTTCACGCATAGGGCCTCAATATCCTAATTTGTACATTCAGAGGAGTGAGTATATCATTCTTAAATCTCTTTGAAACGTGACCTTGGCCATCAGCCGTCCATACCTCCTTTCTCTCCTGTTGCCCCGTGTTCACGGACCAGCTGCATTTCCACCATAATTATATTTTCAAATTGTCTAGTGAAAGCAATTAGCCAATTAAAAAATGTATAGTCCTAGGGAGGAAGGCATCTTTTTGTTGTGGAAATGGAACATTTTCATTTGATGCCCCTTATCAAGTACTCCTTTTGGGATGGCACTGCAAATTTCCTTCGAAAGAGTGATGTTCTAAAGATTCTGCGCTGTGATTCCCAGTGTGAAGGGTCCCCGCAGCGAGGTAAGAGAGCGTGATGGCAGATGCTCTATTTCTAACAGAGCTTGGGACGGGCCGCGGGACTCAGGCCCAGAGCCGCGGGGTAAGTGTGATAGGACTTAGTCATCAAAGCTCACTTCTCGGGAGTAGGGAGTTTGGGCTCTTTGTTGAGCCTTTCAGTCATACATTCCCTGGTCACCCTGCACGATGATACTGACCTTACGGAGATTTTGTAAATGGAGAAACTTCTAGTCCCACCACCTTAGCTCAGTCATCGATGCTTCTTTCTGCCCTTTTCTCGTCGGCCTGTCTCCCCTGGTTTCAGACGGTTTGGAATACTTACAATTATACTGCACATACCGCTTAGCGTTCTGCCACTTTTTAGATCGCGTTCCATCGTAAGCACGGCACGTTGCTGCCTCGTCTCGGAAGGCATCTGACGGAAGTTTCTCAAATCGCCGACCTCTGTGCACAGGTGCAGTAAGAGTGTCAGTGATGGTGGAGGAGAGCCGATAAAGTGTGAGGGAGTTTGAAAACTCCCTGCGACCCTGTACGTGTCCCCCGCTCCACCTAAACACAGAGATTTGTCGTGGATACACTCAGTTGTGGTGCTGCACACGGGTGTTCTTGTGAAGCCAATCTGGAGGTAGCCATCAAGCTGCTCACTACTTACGCTCACCTTGGAGTTTTATTATTCCAGTACTATAACCGAGGAAAATGCTTGCATTACAGAAGCCATAACATTTAAGACTCCAAATGTGTAGGGGCCCCTGGGCGGCTCAGTGGGTTGAGCTTCCAACTTCGGCTTGGGTCATGATTTTGTGTGGGGTTCGTGAGTTCGAGCCCCGCGTCGGGCTCTGTGCTGACAGATGGGAGCCCGGAACCTGCTTCAGATTCGGTGTCTCCCTCTCCCTGCCCCTCCCCCATTCACGCTCTGTCCCTCTCTCTCAAAAACACATAAACATTAAAAATAAAGAACTTGTAAAAAAGACTCCAAACGCATAAATTTTATTTAAAAGAAAACTATGTCATCATATTCCAGAAGTAAATTTATTTTTACACTGTGTGAAAGGGCCGCTCAGTGTTTCCCGTAAAATGCAGGTCCATGTGAAATTCACATAACGTTACACGGATGTGTAACACACGTGCAAATATATGGACAATATACACAAACTTCTGAGCTCCTGCTATGTGCCAGGGGCATTCTAAATGTTTCATTTATAGTACCTTATTTAACTAAATAAATATGAAGCAAACCCATACTAAAGTTAGTATTTAAAGTAATTATGATGAAAAGCACAGGTCTGCTAAAATTCCATTATTCATTTTCATCACATGACAAGCAACCATTTAGGTCATAATTTTTATATCTTCATTATTTAAAAATGGGTCTTGATTTTCCCACTCAAGACAAAGCTGTCAGATTTAATTTTGCAAGGGAAAAACATTCCAGCTGCAATAGAATTTCTGTTTTCTACATATCCATCCGATAATTGCATCCATCCCAGGAATAGCTCTCTGCACTGTGAGTAGGGAGAAGAAGAAATCGATTCTAGTTGTCAGGTAATAAACAGCGGACGGGTTTCTTGGTGCTATCTGAAGTAATTTTTAAAAATGTCACTTGGTGAGAGTTTGAAAATAAAGCTATAATTACTGTGACAATGTGAAGAAAAGGAGCCTTAAACTGTCAAGATAATGCAGCACCCTGTGTATTCTGAGGGATGCAGGCCCAGCGTAAGCCCCAGCCACCAGTGATGGGTGCCTGCCTGGTTCAAGACGGGTCACGCTCTGGGGGCGCCTGGGGGGGCTCAGTCCGTTGAGCGTCCGACTTCGGCTCAGGTCATGATCTTATGGTTTGTGAGTTCGAGCCCGGTGCCGGGCTCACTGCTGTCAGCCTGTCAGCACAGGGCCCACTTCGGATCCTCTGTCCTCCTCTCTCTGCCCCTCCTCGCAGAATAAACAAAAATAAACAAGCAAACAAACAAACGAATAAATAAGTAAGTAAGTAAGAAAAAGAGAAGTCACACTGTGGGCGTAAAACCAGCGATGGAACTGTGGTCCCAGCACAAACGAGCAGGTGAGTCCTTTTCCGTAGAATCCCACTGACTTCAGGACATTTAAAAATGGATTTATATTCACGTTGCATGACATTTTCTATTTACTATATTCGGTACCACAGGGAGGTAATTTCCATACCCAGAAACCTCTAAACCAGGAGCCAAACCATCGCTGGGTCCCTGGGAGTTCTAAAATGAACTCAGTTAAGGTAAAATAAAACTCATATTATTCTTAATACATAAATATTTTAGGGGAAGCTTTCATCCCCAAAACACAATGAGGAATTGTATTTTACAATTTTGTACTTGAAACTGTTGCCTTATACTGATCTGCTACTAAGTATATTTACATTAATAGTAGCATCTGCAGGGAAATGGCAACATCATAAAAATGCAAAATTCATGACCAGTGTCATTGTTAATAAAGAAATGCCTTCAACCAGAATGCTAAAAATATTCATAATAGAGAAAATAGATTAATATTTTAATGAAACCAGAGAATGGTGATAGATTGGAAAACAGGTTATAATCTACGCCCATGTTTTATGATTAGATGGCGAGATTTGCCATAGTCAAAACTTGGCCAGATATTAAAGAACTGTCCCTAATAATTGAACTTGACAATTTAGACTCAATTGCAATGTATTAAGAAATTATTGTTTTCATGAAACTGCTTTTAAAATATAGTTTGTGCCTAATAGGATGGGTATGATTTTAACTTATTATGGGTGGGATAATATTTAAATTATTATGGTTAAGAAATAAGCATTGAAAATTGAATTTGGTTTATTTTTATGGGCACATAAAATTTGGAAAGCAGGGGAAAAAAAGCTCATGTTTTATAGCCTGGTTTCTTAGGAATGGTTTAATCAGATTTATGGTCAATGTTTTCACTGCAAACTGTTAGTAACACATCAGATATATGACAGATTCAACATGACACATCAAATAGCTTGAGTTTTTTTGAGCCCATGACTTAACATTTTAGTTTATTTCTGCTCAATAAACATCTATGAAGTTTCTACTCTGTTTTCAACTTGTGTTGGTGTGAATGTTCAAAGTTGAATATAAAATTGTTCTTGACCTCACATACCTAGTAGTCTAGCATGGGGCAGGGTAGGCATAGGATGGGGCAGTGGGCTGGGCACAAAACAGCCCATCTGAGGGCGGGGGCATGGGGGCAAGGGGAGGGTGTCTGGGGCAGATGCACCAGAACTTACTGACTGGAAGTACCAAGTGCACATAGGAGCATGCATGACGTCATCGTGGAAACCCAAGCAATCCTCTTGATGGCTTCATTCACTCGTTGACACTTAATGATACTTATTCAAACACTTCAAAATACCTACTTTCTATGTCCATTGCTGAATAAGATAATTCAGCCAAAAACAGCTGCGGACGAGTTTGTTCTGCCATGGACAGAAGGTATAACGGTCTTGTGCACCAGGATGCCCTTCAATCTGGTGATCACATCAGTTGGGATATTCAAGCCCATGATATCATCTCTATCTCCTAGAGGGGGAAACCAAGATTTAAGGAGATTGCGTTATTGGCTAAAAAGAATCATCCTTTTTTTTTTTTTTTTTTAAAGTTTATTTATGTTGAGAGAGGGAAAGAAAGAGAGAGAGAGAGAGTCCCAAGCAGGTTCTGCGCGGTCAGCACAGAGCCTGACGTGGGGCTCGAACCCACAAACCGTGAGATCATGACCTGAGCTCAAATCAAGAGCTGGACTCTTAACTGACTGAGCCCCCGGGGGGCCCCAGGGATCATCACTTCAACAAGTGTCTCTGACCCCCTCACTTAGTTTTAGTCTGCGTTATGCTAAGTATTAAGGAAAGCACACTTACAGAATCAGAACGAAGTTCTCCAGGTGAGCTCCGCATCTGTGAGGCCTCAAGGATGGAATCCCGCGTTTTTTAACATTACGTGTCCATCTTGTCGACCGCTATTTTCATCATTAGTGCTCTTAGCTATCGCTCAGGTTAACCTTCTATCAGGAGACAATTGTGTCTGAACCTGCAGTCATTTGAAAGCAAATCGCAAATGGCAAGGCAGTGTCTGAGCAAAGGCTTCCCCGCTGAGGTTGGTGAGGAAACTCCTGTGGTCTATGGGCCTGTGCACCTGTCCATTAGAGATGCCTGAGATGGCCCAGAATGTCAGAATCCATGGTGCCTCCAGGCAGCTCTGCTCCTTTAGCCCCTGGCCCCTTCCTACTCCTCTCTGGTGGAAGGTTCTGGAACAGGTGGCCCAACCAACAGATCCCCCACAGGCGCACACCAAGTTTCTATACCTTTGCTCCCAGGCCTCCTCCACACCCAGCAAGCCTGCTCTGATATTCAGGGTGATTGCAGCGGGGAGTGGGACAGTCCCTATCCTGCAGCGGGAATTCTAGGACTTTCTGTGTATCCTTGAGAGGCTGGGCACAGGTGTTGGTCCCTCCCAGCCTGCCTTGCTGCACTGGTGTCTCCTTTCCCCTTGCCTTGCTTCTGCATCCTAGAATCACCTCCCAGGTAGATCACTCTGCTTTCCAGGGGAGGGAAGCAAGATACTCGCTAAACCCTGAGAAGTTTCCCTGAGAGCCACGCCAGCATGTGGTGGGCACGGAGGACAGGCAGGACCCTTCAGGAGGTCTGCGATCACAGGACCTTCACTGTTCAAGAAACAGAGATTGACGATGATAGACCGGTTCCTTCCCTCTGTCTCAACTGCATTTGCCCCTGGGCGGGGGAGGGGGGCTTAATAGTTCTTTCATCGGGGAGCAGAGACAGAGACACTGAGACAGGGGAGAGACCAACGGAGAGGAGACGCTGTAACTAGTGTGTTGGTGTCCACGCAGAGCCCACGGACGCTGTCGCTCTTCGACTCCCCAGTCCCTCCGGGCTCTGCGGCACATCAGGGGTGGGGTCCCTCCAGCCCGAGGACGGCGGCGAGCCTGCTGACCTCGCCAGTGATCAGAGCGTCTGTCAGATCTTCATTTCTCTCTGAATGTGTTGTCGTTTCCTCCTCCAAGAGCGAAAGCTGCCTGAGCGCAAGGCCACCTTGTGGGCAGGTGCATCCCGTGCCCACGACAGTCCCGTCACACGGGCCTCTCCAAAATTCTTTGCCCAACAAATGCACTTTTCATTCACACACTATTTTAGTAGAAGTGATAGAATATCAGGGGGTACTTATTAATCATCTACCTGGGAGAGCCCACGTTGCCCCGGCTGAAGGGAACCATCCTGCATGACGTCGCTGGGGGACTGGCCTCTGTCCCTGTCCCACAGGTAAGTCCGACAGGTGCCTACCCATCTTTTTCTTTGATCCCGGTTTTCCTCCCGCCTGGAGCCTCTGACTGCCCTTTCTTCTGACAAACTTCTGCTGAATGAACTCCCCATCCGAACTCCGCCATCGATGATACCTTCCTGACGCCCTGTCACTGCGGCCCAATTAACTGTCTTCTCCGAGCACTCTTTGCTCTGTTCAGCCCCGTAGTGGTTATTCGGAAGCTCTCCTTCTAGCTGCACTGGGGTTTCCTCCAGGGCAGGGCCGTGTGGGATCTGTCATGGACCCCACGGCAGCAGCCGGGCCGTGGCCCCTCAGTGTGCTCCAGTGGGTGACCGCAGGGTGGATCATGCAGGCGGGTGACAGCACCGGGGGCCTCTTCTTATCCATTGTGTTCTTCGGTTGTGGCTCAGAGTAATTATTATCACACGAATATGGTGTTGTGCACATGCCCCGGCCGGCTCGAAGAATCCGGTCCATGCCAGACTCAGAATGCTGACGTGTTTCTCTCATAGTCAGAGAAAACGTCATTGGTATTACGTTCCTTGTAAAAAAGTATTAAGCATCCAACAGAACAGGTTTCGTTCATGTGCTCTGACATTATTTCCTCTCCTGACATATTTGCGTACACACTCCACTAAAACAAAGCAAAAAACAACAACAATAAAAATGTGGGGAAAGAATCAAAGACCAAAAGAGCAGAAGGAGGCAGAGAGGACGGAAAGAGAGCAGGCAGGCAGTTGAACTTCTGCTTGTATGCAAGATCCAGAGTTTCAGATATCATTTTGGTTAGAAACCAAACTACGGGGGCGCCTGGGCGGCACAGTCGGTTAAGCGTCCGACTTCAGCCAGGTCACGATCTCACGGTCTGGGAGTTCGAGCCCCGCGTCAGGCTCTGGGCTGATGGCTCGGAGCCTGGAGCCTGTTTCCGATTCTGTGTCTCCCTCTCTCTCTGCCCCTCCCCCGTTCATGCTCTGTCTCTCTCTGTCCCAAAAATAAAAAAAAAAAAAAAAAAAAAAAAGAAACCAAACTACGTACAGGCAAATTCACAATTTCTAGAGAAGAGTGTGACGGGTCTAATTACGCCCGCTTTCTAGAAGGACGGTTTTGTCACGCCATGATTGTGGAAAAAATTAAAAAGCAAAATTAAGTGCTATAGTTCAATATACGTGCGTGTGTGTGTGCGCGCGTGTAACTCTGGCATGCACGCTTCAATTTAGAAACTGAACATATGAGCAAAGGTGCCGTGCTCTAGAACAGCTAGTAAATCTAGCGTAATGGTGACGATCACGATACGATTTGGTATCATCAGAACGCCGAGAATTATTTTACATGTGGAAAGTGATTTGTTAATTCTTAGTAACTTCCTTTCTTCTTGTTTCGTAGATGGTGAAAGCTTGGTTGACTTGCTTTGTGTTGAGATGCATGTTGAAGGTTTTATTCAGATGGTGCAAAGCTCATCTTGCTTTATTTTCTTGTCCTTGACTCGACTTTCTGGTCACGGACAGGGCTTTTCTCTATCAGAGGTCATGAGCCCAGACTCTTAAATAACACGGACAAGTTACGTATTCAAATGTCCCTAATGCTTTACATTCGTATAACTTGGAAGTGACTGCTAGTGAAAGTTTAAGCTTAAAAAAATTATTAATAAACTCCTTTTAACCTTAAAATAAGATAGTGAATCTTGGTATTTAACTTGGAACCAAATGTTACCTGTCCAATCTCTCAGCAGGTGGACACTGAGCGTCCTCCTTCTCAGGCCTTCCAACATCTGACCTCTAACACGCACCAGCTCAGAAAAGATTATGTACGTATTAAAAGATTTGTTAGCTCTGTTAAAAAGGTCTATTTTCCCTGCTCACTGAATCTATCAGGGTTTCTAATGGGGTTTACAGCAACAGTGGCTTTCCGACCCACACCTTCTCTCCTGCCCTACACTTAGTGGGCCATTTGGACACCATTACAAAGAAACACTGCCACAGGCACTGGACCAAGAAGGTCACCTCTGTGTCCTGTGCTACATCACTTTTAGTTACATTCTCTTGCAATAAATCTTATTAAACCACTACTGAGAATTAATAGGTTGCAATTTATAGAGGAGACGGAGCCCTTCCATCTCTGTCTGGTGCACTCTGGGGTCTGTTCTCCCCCTGTGTTTTGTTAAGAGTTGAATTTTTTTTTAATGTTTATTTTTGAGAGAGACAGAGAGAGAGACAGAGACAGAGAGAGAGACAGAGACAGAGTGCAAGCAGGGGAGGGGCAGAGAGAGAGGGAGACACAGAATCTGAAGCAGGCTCCAGGCTCCAAGCTGTCAGCAGAGAGCCCGACGCGGGGCTCGAACTCACGAACTGCGAGATCATGACCTGAGTCGATCATAACGCGTGACCGACTGAGCCACCCAGCCTCCCCAAGAGTTGAAATTTTTAAGTCATGGCCTCTCGTTAATTTTTTCCTTAGAAAGGATGTTAAATATGTATTTAAATTGAATTAAAATGAGAGAATCTCCTTAATGTTGCTTTTTTTCTGATTCAAGAGAGAAAACAATGTGCACAGATATATGTGGACGTGTGTCCCTCCCTTTTGTCAAGACAGGGCGTGACGCTAGCCTGGCCACCTGGGGTAGAGAACAGGGTTACGTGCTGGGTCACTGACCACAGGGTGCCCCGATTAAAATTATTTCTGGTGTATCTGAGGGTGTTTCTGGATGAGGTTGGCATCTGAAATGCTGGGGTCAGTAGGATGGATGGCCCTCCCCAGTGAGGGCGAGCGTCATCCGATCTGCCGATGGCCAAATAGAACAAACGATGAGGGAAGGACAGTTCATCCCCTTTTTCCTGCCTCACTACTGAGCTGAGACATCTCATCTCACCTTGTCCTGCCCGTGAACTGGGACTCACAACACCAGCCCCCAGTTCTCAGGCCTTTAGAGTTGGATGTAATCACACCACCAGCTTTCCTGGGTCTCTCACTTGCAGACGACCGATCCTGGGACTTCCAGGCCTCCACAACCATGCTTGACAACTCCTGCAACGAACCTTTTCTCTACCTGTCTGTATATCTACCCACCCACCTGTGTATCTATCTGTCCCTCTATCTACCACCTACCTGTCGATAAGGATATTTGTTCTGCTTCTCTGGAGAGCCCTGACTTAGGAGACCATGTCTTCGTTGCTTGGTCTAATGAGAGCACTGAGGACAGCCGAGCGAGGGTGAGCCCCGCACAGGCGACAGACCAGCGGGAGCCACTGGAGGACACATGGGAAGGGCTGGGCTTCCTTCTCATCTCAGCTCTTTCTTCCCTTGGCTCATTGCAATGTTCTACCAAGTTTATCTTCCTTAAATATGGCAGATTTATTTCAGACTTTTGTCCCACACGTTTGTCCCATTCCCTGAGCTCTGTTCTGCAAATATCTACAAATTTAAATCATTCCCATAATTTGGGTCTTCGCGCAAGGGTGATCTCCTCAAAGAGACGATTCCCTGTGCGGTACAGGACTTCTTTCTACCCAGTTCACTCCTGCCGCCATCGTATCATCTAACCCAGCACGATCCCCAAATCTTTATGCCTAAACCAATAAACACACACACAGCACACGGCTGAGAGGCACAGACCAAACTGCGTGTGAGTGTGTATGTGTGATAGAAAAGTTTAGGCAACAGTACCTATAGCACATGTTACACTCTGATACTTTTTTTTCACACACCATAGTGCATCCTGCCACATTCTAATCCATTCTGGCATTACGCGGAACAAAAATGTCAGCTGCGGCCCAATAAATCAATTTCACAAGACTCTGCTCTTTCTTTCGGTGTTAAGTTACAATACTTCTCCAATACATGAAAATACGTAGTTATTTATTTGTTTAGGGTTTGTTTCTATTTCCACAGGAGGCTGTATGAGGTCCTGAAGGCGCTAACTTTCTCCATCATTTTTCTGCTTTGTGTTCCCAGCACAGAAAAGGCCATGTGACACAGGGCAAGTAGTCAAGAAGGGTTTGACAAGTAAATGAATTCATGCACCCGTAGAATAAATATTTGGGAGAAAGTGCCTATATCAGCTTCTGTATAATACTTCATATGTCATGAACACAAGTTATTGTGATGAAATAGCTAACAGAAAATGATTCATCATTGTAGCTATTCTTTCTCTGCCCGCCTGCTCCCTCGTTTCCTAGAGAAACGTTGCATAGGAACTAACGTTACAATACAGGTATCGATGTTCTTGAGTTTCTACTTGGCCTTCATTCAGCAGGAACCATTCAGCTAGAGTGCCACTCCCCAGGGGTCACTCTAAACCGCTTAACTTCCTTGTAGCTACATCTTCAGGCTGAACCATCCAGCAAACTTCCAGAGTTAGATCGATCGCACAAAGCAATGCTCTTGTCAGGTGACTGAGGGCTCTTGCAGAAAATCTTAAAAGCCATGAACATCGAGAGCCAAGAGCATAACAGATGTACGTTTGCAACCACGACTGAGTCCTCGTCACCGTCTGTATGTGGCACATCTCCCTGATGTGTGTCTACAGCCTTGTATCTCAGAGCGGTGTCTTCTGCCCTTCTACCTGGGGGTGTCCGCGGGCTCACACTTAGAATGCCCAGAGAGAAGCCCTCTTCCCCCTCCGCCACACCTTCCTTTACACTAACTCGTGCACGTCCCCATTTCCATCAGTGGCATCACCAACCAGGCAGCCAATCCGAAAATCTAGTTTTCTGAGATCTTTGTTCTCAGCCATCTCATCAGTCAGTACATCCTAAATGGTGTCTATTTCCTTCCAACATTAGTGTCCTGATTCAAACCATCAATCGGCCTCTTGATCAGATTCATGGGGAATCTCCTATTTGGTCAGATTTGTTAAACTTTTATGCACTAGACAGTCCCTTCTCCCTGCTGAAGCCCGAGCTCTCATTATGAGATGAGATGAACGTTAGATCCGATCACAACCTTATTTAAAACTTTGAAAGGAGAGGCGTCTGGGGGGCTCAGCTGGTTAAGCATCTGACTCCTGATCTCAGCTCAGGTCATGATCTCACAGTTCATGGGTTCAAGCTCTGTGTCATCAGCACAGAGCCTGCTTGAGATTCTCTGTCTCCCTCTCTCTCTGCCCTTACCCCATTTGTGTTGTCTCTGTCTCTCTCAAAATAAATAACTAAACTTAAAAAAAATCTGGAAAGGACACCGCATGTGTTTTCTTGTGTGTGAATATAGGGTGGGCATTTTCTTTCATTACTTGGTTGCCTTCCTATTGATTTAAGAACATGCTCTTGCCTGTCCCTCTCAGAACCCTCTCTGAAACTAAATCTCTTGTCTTTACTGTATAAACACCCGGAAATACTCCTCTATAATTTTGTCTCCATTTTGGTCACTTGCTAAACCACCATGGAGACTGTCTTAAAGAGATTGTTCTTGATGATGTGTTCTTTCATGAGATGGCCAGGCAAGTGTGGCTACAGGAGGCAGAGCAGAAACTCAAGAAATCAGAATCGATTACACTCTGAGGTCCTAGAGACAGGGGGCATGGCCATCACCATGGCAGCCATGGTCAGGTGTCAGGAGGCAGAAGATAGGAGCCAGAGGGGCACTTAGGCCACAGCCTTTTTTGGGGTTTCCACGGGACAGGCAGGAAGAGGGTGGTGAGCTCTGAGGACTGGCAGGTTTAAGTAGATCCGTTGGGCTTTGGGCTCTGGGGTGGTCTCTAGTTCCTGGTGCCTGGCCAGGAGGGGGATGAGGCAGAGGAATACTGCCTCCTGGGTGCAGGCCAAATGGAGGAGGGACAGCTTCCGAAGGGCTGGCGGGCACACTGCAGACTTGCTCCTGGCAGGGCCCTTGGCCACCTGGGACAACTGGCTAGCTGGGAGGAGCAGTCTCTCCCTAGCCAGAAGGGCTTTTTAAAACATCATGAAACTCAAAATGCCAACGATTTCATCCTAGGGGCCACCTCCTACGGTAAACACCTCTTCCTGAATCTCTCTTTTTTTTTTTTTTGAAACCCTTAACAATCCTGTTATTTGTGAATATTTCTACCACTTTCTTTCCTACTATTTGTGAACTTGGGGTTCTCTTTGTTCATCTCTGACAGCTCACTCTCACTCTTTTGGGTCCTGTATTCGTCTTTCGAGTGCTTACTGGTTGACGCTGCTCAGTGTCCATCCAGGCCCTTCTGCCTTCACACAGTGTCCCCTGGGACCTCGTGCACATGCACGGCGATGGTGATCCACTGGTACCTCCCTAAGAGGGACACACCTGACACGTTGCACATGTGTGACTGCACCTTGTGGCCTCTCTTTGCATTTGGTTGTTGACATGAGACAGGTGACATGCTTTCCCCGCAAACATGTAAGAGATGTGTCATTGGAAAGTGAGGAAATTACTGCCACAGGCTGGAAATTAGACACTATCTTGTGCACTGGCAAAGTCTGGGTAAGTTTATCCTCAGTGCCACAGAAGACAGACCCCACATTTCACCCGTAAATCGTACCTCCTGTAAAATGGCGGGAGGGAGACTATGCCAGTTTCATGCTGCTGCCTTCACCTGCTTCTCTGCAAGAATTAGCACCACCAAGCGATGAGCCCAGGAGAAGGCTGATATCCCCGGTGTAGAAGGTTGAATCATGCTTACGCGAACGAATCTGTGTTTTACAACACAGATGTGTAAACAAAGTAGTGAGGATTGAAATGGAGGTTTTTATGTTCTTCTTTTAAATTTTAAATTCTAGTTGGTTAACATTTAGTGTAATAATGGTTTCAGGAGTAGAATTTAGGGACTCATCATTTACATACAACACCCAGTGCTCATTCCAACAAGCGTCCTCCCAATGCCCGTCTCCCATCTAGCCCACCCCCCACCTACCTCCATCTGTCAACTTTCAGTTTGTTCTCCGTATTTAAGAGTCTCTTGTGCTCACCTCTGTCTCTGGGGGGGAAGGAAGGTGGGAGGGCACGTGGGTCAGACGTTTTCCCATCTGATGTGGTGAAGCATCAGTGGATACAGAATAGAGTTTAAGAAGAGTCTGTAAAGCCATATGAGTCACCAAGAATATGGTAAGAATATGGTTTTCTTCTGTCTGTCAGGGGGAGAGGGGGTTTGCACGTGTTAAATTATTTATCATTCACAGAGACAATCACCTAGACATTTTCTAACAATATATTACAGGTCTTACATTTAGAGTATTCTTGTATGTACCAGTGACCTGGTAATAGAATCCAGACACAGACCCCAGGGGGTAGGTGAGAGATATTTCTCACGATATTTCCATCTGACTATTTTCATGTAAACGTGCAGTTTCTTCAGATTTCAGTTTGCTCAAACGGACATTGACTATCCTGTGTTTTTCGTAACTCAGCCTAACTCAGCCTCCGTGAACACACTCTTGTTCCAAAGCAAGTTCTTATTGGTCAGTTAGGCTTTTGCCTATGTTCTGCACCTGACTTGGTCTCCTTGATCTTGGGCTGTTGGTATTTTGAAACCATTTATGAAATATTTGTATTAAAGGGTGTCTCATGCATACACCACATATAACTCCTTCTTCACCTGACTAGCTTAGACTTCCAGCCTTTCAGACCAATATGGCACCCCCAGCTTTATACTTTCTACAACATTTATAAATTCCTCTTATAAATGTCCAATAGCATCCACGACTGAATTGTTGAACCAAAGTGTGTAGGAAATACCCTTAAATGTTTCCGAAACGGCAACAGGACTGAGAGCTGCCTTCTGACCATTTCTTTCATGGAGTGAATTTTTACGTTTCATCCATAGGATGGGGTACAGAATGTGGCAATGTAAAGCGACTGTTCGGCCGCTAGATATTAGCTTCCAAAAAGCCCAGCCAAGCTGGGTCCCATTTCAGAACCTGTTTCTTCATCTGTAAAAGCTACAAAGTGGGGTTAATGGTCCTTAAGGGGCCGAGCAGGCCTTGGAGAGGATTAAAATCGATTATGCATGGGTTCAGGAAGCAGTCAACACATATTATCTTTCTTTTTTAATTTCCTGACCTAAATTATGTTCAAAGTCATGTAATAAGATACTTGTTAGATAAAGTGATTCATAATTCAGGGGAAAATACCAGTGCGGATTTCAAATCGCTGAACTTTCCTTTGCTTGTTAATGTGGGCTAGATCTAATGAATATCTTATATATATTCTAATATGGGAATATTGCAGAATGTCTTTTGAGACACATGACTGTGATACATATTTGAAGCCAAAATGGATTAAGTCCGTTGTGGGAATATAAATTTGAGCTCACTCGAGAGAAAAGGATACCAGGAAATTTTAAAGCAGGAATTAAAGAAATAAAAGGGGTATATAGTGATTTTGTTTCAGACAAAGTAAGACAGAATGGCAGTGAAATTAGAACAGATATAAAGATAAGCGGTCATGTACGAAGGGGTTGCTTCCCCAGATAACAGCAACCGTGACACCCATGGCCATGCTCTGAGCCGGAGGCTGCATTCCTATCACGACGGTCTGGGGAGGCGCCTGCCCTATGCCCCTGGTGATGGCTGAGCCCACAGGGAAGGCAACGAGGAGGGAGGGTGACTCCCAGGCTACGGGGACGGGTGCACCTGTCAGAGCCGTGTGAGACAGCCCAGGTTTATGGGAGGTGCTCCGTGCATACTGGTTGAGTCTAGATCACTGGATATTTGAGGCTCCATCCCAGGTTCACCTTGGTCTTTAGGCAACATGGAGGCTTTACGAGAGAACGTCAGAGGGAAGAGAAGCAGAAAAGGAGAAAGAGTCCTCATAAAACTTGACCTTTCTCCGAGGGCACAGTCTGCAAAGCCCAGTAGGAGTTCTGCTCTGCCCAGGAGAATTTGCCATATTTCCTGTTGAGTATTTGCCTCATGTAAGATAAGGCCCAGTAAGTCTTTTTTTTTTTTTTAATTTTTTTTTTTTCAACATTTTTTATTTATTTTTGGGACAGAGAGAGACAGAGCATGAACGGGGGAGGGGCAGAGAGAGAGGGAGACACAGAATCGGAAACAGGCTCCAGGCTCCGAGCCATCAGCCCAGAGCCCGACGCGGGGCTCGAACTCACGGACCGCGAGATCGTGACCTGGCTGAAGTCGGACGCTTAACCGACAGCGCCACCCAGGCGCCCCAAGGCCCAGTAAGTCTTACCTCCAACAAGACAGCCCCCCCCTCACCTGAGAGTTCAGCTGGAGGGATAGCTGGTGGCCTGGCCTGATGCTCAGTCAGGTTCTCTTGGGAAGATCACACAAATGCGTCCACACCTTCATCTCTGTTTGCATTATCTGTATCTCTGCCTATAAATGCATCACCCGTATTTGTTCTGGATCTGTATATCTATACCTATATCGCTATCATCTGTCTCTCCTTCAAATACGTGTAAGTTCAGCCATATCTTTTCAGACTTTATGCGTCTAGGTTTCCCAGGGCACACGCGCTTTAGAAGTGTGGGAGACAGTCTGCCTCATTTTCTTTGGGTTCCTGAGCCACTGATGAACATCTTAGACGTTTGCTGCAACACAGCCCTGAAGTCTGCTTGTCTCTTTAGGAGAAGCTAAAGGCTGTTCCAGACTGTTCCACGCTGTTCCAGCCTGAGAAGCTCATCACTGGGTCTGATCCTGCATGTGAAGGATCCCGCAGCAGGGGGGAAATTTGAAAACCCCTTGTCACAGTGCTGAAAATGCGCAGCAATTGGTCGTTACTTTGTGGTGCGAGCAGAGGGAGGACCCTGACCCCAGGGACAAGGTGGTGTAATCAGAACACGGGGCAGTGGGCCGGAGAGGCCTGGGGGTGAGGCCCTGGTTAGCCAGCAGGAAGTGGGCACCTTGGGTTCTTTAGCAACAAAACAGATGAGGATTCTTTTGCCTTGGAGTTGTCGTAAAGCTTCAATAACGTAATAGCTTCAGTAATATTTAGAGGCACCTGCTCCTGACTTCCTGTTTTGTTTCCTGCTCCAGCACCGGAAGGGGAGCCCTCGCTATGGAAGCAAGTAGGGGGGACAATGACCTCGTCTGAGCAATCGGAACATTACCTGCAGAAGTGGTGTTCACGGGAGCTCTGAAGAACCAGAAGGAATGACCTGGGCGAGGGCCCAGCACGGGGAATGCCCGCAGAGCTGAGCAGAGTGGCCGGGCCTTGGGAAAATGAGCAAGTGTTACGAAATGAATGATGTGGGGGAAGAAAAAAAGTGGGGGGAAATCCGCGTCTCTCTTGTCCCATAATGAGAGCTGGGCAAGTGTCCCCAAAATGTCAAATTATCTGCTCTGTGTCTTTTACAAACTTCAGTCGTGATGCGGTTTCATGGCCGGAAGACACTCTTTGTCGCTTGTGACATACCTGAATCGATTTCTTCATTCAGCAAACAAGCTGGGTGTTCTGTCTGTGTGGGATGATGCTTTAGCAGAACAGGAGCCAGCTCCAAGGTTGCGTTTCCCAAGGTGCTCTGATTCCAGTGTACTTTGTGACAAGGGCTGTGCTTGTGGTTGGGACCTCAATGAGGTTCGGATTTCGGAAGTCGTAAAACTAACATTTTCATCTGTTCACATTTCCAGACAGTACATGCACCCCAAGGGGTTTTGTCTTGGAAAGACTTCTGTCAACATTTTAAATTAGAATTTCCTTGGAAGCGACTAAGATCCACCTACCCAGGTAGAAATCACTTCCCAAAAGAACGAAGACCTTACTGCGGAACCTGCAATAACTTTTGCTTTTGTAAAATACATGAAAAAGATAGGCTTTCCTGTGATTCTTTCCTGTGACTTCTTCCCTTTTTACCCTTACTGCACAGTCACGTGAGATACATCAGCATTTCTAACATACCCCGCGATCTCGAAAGTAGAATGAAAATATAAATACCTAACTGCGTGTAAATATATAGGTGTATACCTACCATCTGAAATATACCAGCGACGGCAATTACATGATGAGCCCTAAGTGAACCCCCTGTGGGGTCAGTGGTTGCTAAATCCCACCACAGATTGTAAAATGTTGATCTGATCTGCTTATGAAGGGCTTTTAATAGGAATGCGTTCAGAAGTCATTTCTTTTTGCCTTGAAAGAGCACACACGTGGCCTGGCCTCATCAGCTTTTCATCTCGTGGCGATGGTTGTGTTCCCTGGGCCCATGGCGAGGACAGAATACACTCAGTGACAGCCAATGTCAGGCCTCCCCACCGGAGTTGTGCCTCTTCTGTCTGGTCTGAGCCCCAGGCCTGCAGATCCGCTGGGCTCCAGGACCAGGCGCTGTCACAGTCCCTGTAGCCCCAGCCTGCCAGGGACTTCTGAGCGGTCCTGTTCCAGAACAGACTACTCCATGTCCCGGGGCGCCTTCCGTGGAGGCTGTCTGCAGAGGACACCCCCTGATTGGGATCCGGAGGAAATCTCAGGGACACAGGGACAGCCTGCCTACCATCACACCCCCGGCGTCGTTCTCAGAAGAGCCACACAGGATGCACCCCATCCCTGGGCTAATAACTGAGCCTCTTGAAATCACATCAGGTTTCTGTGGCCTCCCAGAAGGTCCCTGCTATGCTCTTTTTCCAATGTTTGCGTCATCATGTATAGGTTTTGTTTTTGCTTCGTAAATTAATTCCACTCTCCAATTTTGAGTTCAGGCATTCAGGTCTTGGGGATGAGCCAACCGTATGGGGATGACTTATTCCATTAACAATGAATGATTTTCTTCTTAAGGGAAAGTTTTGCTTTCCAAGAGGAAAATTATTTTCTATGGAAAGCATACACAATGAGGGGAATCCCTAGGACACTGTGATTTTAAAATAAGATTTACAGACTGAGTCCTTGGGTGGATATATTGCCACAAAGAAGTGCTTCCCATGGCCAGCGGGACGCAGGGTCTGTCCTTACTTGTGAAAGTAGCAAAGTGAATATTCTCTGAACGTGAGCAGCTTCGCATGTCTAACTGATTAAGGGAAAGAAATAGTGAGCCTTGGGGTGCCTGGGTGGCTCAATCGGTTAAGTGTCCAACTTCGGCCTAGGTTATGATCTCACGGTTCATGAGTTCGAGCCCCGCATCAGGCTCTGTGCTGACATCTCAGAGCCTGGAGCCCGCTTCAGATTCTGTGTCTCCCTCTCTCTCCCTCTCTCTCTCTCTCTCTCTCTCTCTCTCTCTGCCCCTCCACAACTCGTACTCTGTCTCTCTCTCAAAAATAAATAAACATTAGGGGCGCCTGGGTGGCGCAGTCGGTTAAGCGTCCGACTTCAGCCAGGTCACGATCTCGCGGTCCGTGAGTTCGAGCCCCGCGTCGGGCTCTGGGCTGATGGCTCAGAGCCTGGAGCCTGTTTCCGGTTCTGTGTCTCCCTCTCTCTCTGCCCCTCCCCCGTTCATGCTCTGTCTCTCTCTATCCCAAAAATAAATAAACGTTGAAAAAAAAAATAAACATTAAAAAAACTTTTGGGGCACCTGGGTGGCGCAGTCGGTTAAGCATCCGACTTCAGCCAGGTCACGATCTCGCGGTCTGTGAGTTCGAGCCCCGCGTCAGGCTCTGGGCTGATGGCTCGGAGCCTGGAGCCTGTTTCCGATTCTGTGTCTCCCTCTCTCTCTGCCCCTCCCCCGTTCATGCTCTGTCTCTCTCTGTCCCAAAAATAAATAAACGTTGAAAAAAAATAAAAAAAAAAACTTTATTAAATAAAAGAAAAGAAATAGTGATCTTTATGATGGAAATTTGACTCTTGGCAGAATAGTGAATTTCGTTCACAATAGTAATTTCTTAAATAATATAAATAGGCAACAGCACTATATTTTAATCTTTTAAAAATATTTAAATAATGCATTACTGACACATGACATCTTTAAGTGTATTTAGTGTGATGTAATTGCTATATTAAACATGATTTATGCATGTTTTGAAAATAATTCCTTTTGGTTATATTTTAGAAATATGTTCCAATCAGTTGCAGTATTTTAGGACCAGAAGGAATTCAGTGAATCATACAGTCCCTTGTTTTCCTGTCACGTCGTATGAAATTAGGTCTTGGGTTGCATGACTGGAAGATCTCAGGGTTTAGTAATTGAGTCAAAATTACTTGTCTCCTAGTCATGTTGTCTCTCCATCTGTGATTATGACGTCTTGAAACCCTTAGCTATCCTTGAAGAACTCTTCAAATTGGGTCATGTTGACTGCGAACATTTGACAAAATTAGCCTACACTGAATGGAATGATGAGGGGGTAATCTAGGAAGTGGAATATTATATGTGGAAGGTTATATGCCTTGGCTTTGGACAGGCATTTTTTGGAAGTCGGTTCTCTGCACACTTAGACTTGCCCAAGGTCCTTCTTGAGAGAAGAGAGAGGCTTCGAAGAAAGCCTTGCGGGGGCAGGGGGGGCATAGAGGAGATAAAGTAGAGTGGCCATCGGTGGCCAGGAGAGACGCTGGAGTTACAAGACCCTGCCAAGCCAAGTCCGTGTGGACCCCATGTTGCCATTTAAGGGTGAACTGCTCAGATGTTGTTGAGCAAATAAAGTCATTTATTCAACGAATATCTACTGCATAGATGGACTCCACCAGTGGGAGACGCAGGGGAGGAAAGTGCATCTGTCCTCCAGGAGCTCGGAGCTCGCGGGGGGAGAGGTGAGTGTGACCCTTACGTTGGTCCCACGCCCGTAGATGTGCAGGGTGGGGGCCTCAGCGATGGCATCTGCTGCGGGCCAGGAAATGGAGCCCACCTCTATCTGTGGGGGGAGGGGAATGACCAAGACAGTGTTGAGAGGTCTCTTTTAGTCATAGGCTACCGGAATATTTCAGAGGGAGACACAGAACGGAGCTGCAAGCAAACATGAGAAACCTCCGAAGAGCCTATAGAAATTAGTCCACAGTCTCTCCCTTGCTCCTAGACTCGAATACATATTTGCATGTGTCACCTACGACAACCCACAGCGTGAGGGCACGGGGCAATATTTTGGAGGTTTGATCCTGCGTCCATTGGGAAGGCCCGCGGGAACATAATCACGTAAACATACACAGGAAACGTGTTTCCCACTCTTCACCACTTTGTTGATATACTCTCACCACTTGATATGTGTTCACTTAGGTGCAAGTTTTCAGTGTAAGGTTGTTGTGGTCCCTTTGAAACACATCCAGGAAAGTTATATGTTTAAGTTGTGTGAGTACATTTTAATTTTTCTACGTTTATTTATTTTGAAAGAGAGAGAGAAAAAGATCCCAAGTGGGGGAAGGTCAGAGAGAGGGAGAGAGAATCCACGCCGTCAGTGCAGAGCTCGATGTGGGGCTCAATCCCACCAACTGTGAGATCGTGACCTAAGCCGAAACCAAGAGTCGGTCGCTTAGCCGACTGCGCCACCCAGGGCCCCCGTGTTTTAAATGAGTGGGCGTTAGGTTTAAGATTTTTTTTCTACGTAGTATTTGCTGACGAGATGAGCAGACAAGGTCCTCGAGCTCCCTGGGCGCCCACGTGGGCTGGTGTCAGGCAGGAAGGGGCTGTGAGACAACGTACCTGCAGCCTCTCTGAATGGACTCAATGACTCAAAGGAGGAGAAAAAGCGGAAACTTCCCCACTGCGACTTCCAACTCAGCACTATCTGCGGGCCTCCCTTCTGCCTTCGTCCTGGATCTCCCTGTCAACTGTCTATGCACCTCGCGGTCTGTGAAAATTGTTGTTAAAGGTGCTAGCATTATGAAACAAAAGTGACTTGAGGCTTGTACGTTCCTTATATTTTCTTTTTTATTTAAAAAAATGTTTAAGGTTTATTCATTTTTCAGAGACAGAGGGAGCGTGAGCTGGGGAGGGGCAGAGAGAGAGGGAGACACAGAATCCAAAGAAGGCTCCAGGCTCTGAGCTGTCAGCACAGAGCCCGACACGGGGCTCGGACCCAAGAACCGTGAGATCATACTCTGAGCTGAAGTCGGACGCTCAACCCCCTGAGCCACCCAGGCACCCCAGTTGTTTATATTTTCAATAGAATGTATGAGAAGGACTGCAAAAAATTAAATGCTGCACTCAAAAACCTAGCAGGTGTTTTTTCCTAAAAAGAAACTTGTGGAACATAATTTCCATCCTGTGATCTCCTCTATTAGATCTAACTCACAGACGATACAGCCCACAGGACATGTTACCTGAGCAAGGGCAGAGCCCCCCCCACCCCCGCGGGGGCTCTGGATGCTCTCGCATCCCGTGGGATCCAGGGGGGTGTGCCGGGAGGGAGGCAGGGGCGCAGCTGTGCAGGAGGATGGGTGAGGAGGGTCTGGGTCACAGGAGGCTCCCAGCGGCCACCTCCGCCTGCTCTTCGGAAGGGCCGTGGGCTTTGAATGCCCAGCTTGCCACTCTGCCGGGGACAAGATGATGAGCGTGTTGGGGGAAGACAGCCCCTCCTCCTCCAGGAACGTGCTGCGTGTGTGAGGGCAGGTGGTGGTGGAAATCTGTGGACAGGTGAGCTACCTGGAGAGTGTGGCTTGACTGTGTCAGGTGGAGGGGAGATGGGAACACAAAAACATTTCTGCCTCGCGTGGGGGTCCCCAAAATACCTGAGACACGAGCGGCCCATCCGATCTGTTTGCCGTGTGCTCTTACCTTTAAAATGCCACACCATGGGGTTAGTTCACCTGTCTGTCCATGCGATCTTTCGACAAACCGAAGGTCGGCATCGCACTGATGGATTGCGATTAAGTGTTCAAAATCAGGAGTTGCATGCACTAAGATCTTGGTTTGGTATATTCAGCTGCATGTCCTAGGCAATTAACAGGAACTTTCTAATCCTCCTTGTCCCAAACTGGGAATTCTCTAAAATAGGAGTGGAATAGTTCTTTTTTTAAAGTTTATTTATTTATTTTGACAGAGGAAGGGGGCAGGGAGAGACAGAGAGTCCCAAGCAGGCTCCACAGTGTCTGTGCAGAACCCAATGTGAGGCTCGATCCCATGACCTAAGCCCAAACCAGGAGTTGGATGCTCCACCAACTGAGCTACCCACCCAGGCGCCCTAGGAATGGGGTGGCTCTTACCTCATGGAGTGGCTGGCAGAATGGCATCCGTCAGTGTCCCCTCTTTGCACATGGAAGTGGCACCTAGTAAGCTAACGGGGACACGGTGCGTGTTCACTGGAACTCCCTCTCAGTTTTGTCATTGCTTCTTTGCACACGACTGAGCTGTCACCCAGGCGGAGGGCTTGTAAGGGGAAAGCTGTTGAGCTGGCCTCCTTTTGGTCCTGCTGGAATGATAACAATTAGTCCTAATTAAAGATCATTTTGTATGGTGCGCCTGGGTGGCTCAGTCGGTTGGCGTCCAGCTTTGATTCAGGTCACGATCTCGAGGTCCGTGAGTTCGAGCCCCGCGTCGGGCTCTGTGCTGACAGCTCGGAGCCTGGAGCCTGCTTTGGATTCTGTGTCTCCTTCTCTCTCTGCCCCTCCCCCACTTGTGCTCTCTATCGAAAATGAATAAATATAAAAAAATTTAAAAAATCATGAAATTCAGTATGAGTAAGGTGAACATCATTAATTGTAGATTTTTAATAATTTATTTGATTTGCCAGTGTTTTCTAACCTTCAGGATTTAGATTCTTGGAGGGAGTTAGGATTTTTGGGTGACCATGCGTATCACATGTCTTGCACGTACATGCAATCCTCTTTGAAATATAGGAAATAATTAGTAAGGTATAAATTCCTCACCGTGGGAGCGATGGTGTGTGTCCTGCTCAGGTGCGCTGTCCCTCCTCAGTGCCCCCACCCCCACACTCCTTCCCTCGGGAAGAAGGTGGCCTCTGGGCAGGTGCTTGGGAACAACCTTCCATCAGCCTCACAGGTTCTCCTTTCCCCTGGGATTTGCTTTTCCTCAAAGGGGAGCCTGCTCTTCTCCAAGCCTGTGGGTGCGGGTCTTGCAGACTTTACTCACTGCCAGTAACGGGGTGCACAGCCTACATGATTCAGGGGGGTCAGAGGGGATGACCCTCCGGCCGGGGCACTCCTGATAGCATTGCTGTCCCTGTGACCCCCTCCGCCTCTGGTAACTACTTCTCAATTGAGGCAGGAGGCGAAGAACGGGGAGTTACTTTGGGGCATGCTAATGACTTCAGAGACCCCGCGATATTTTGATTTCGTATAAAAGTTAGGAAATCGATCGTCTGCATTATACTTGTATGTGGAAAGCATCCATTACACCAGCTTTGCTGACTCTGGAGAAACCCCAGCCTCGGTGCTTCTGGAAGACACTGTTTAGACACTCACCACGTCCCAGGGAAAGGGCTTCGGGTTTAATGAGAAACAATCTGAAAGTCTGGAGAAGGAATACTCTCACAGATTTGACTGGGGAGGAGATGACAAGAGGGTTGATCCGAAATGCCTCTCGAGATGGAGGAAATCCCGCTTGGGAAATGTCAAATATAATCTATTTTTTTTGCCTTTTCGTAAGATTTAGCGTTCTCCGTTTTCACATTTTAAGCCTCATACGTAACATGTATTTTCACTAATCTTTCCAGTAGCTTTAGCTATCCAATTATTTGGGTGGAATGGAGATCGGTGAGTATTTTCCTATTTAAACGCTGATTTGGATTATCATGGGATATCATTACAGTCTCATGTGATCTGTTTAAAAAATAATAATATACGATGTTAGAATACAAATGTGTATTATTCTGTCTGTATTTTGAGAGGTTCTTTTTGGAAGATTATGATCATTTCTTCTAATGTGTAAATATAAAAAAAGATCATCTTAAAATTGTCAGAGGAACACGTGGGGGGGCTCCGTCGGCTAAGCGTCCAGCTCTTGGTGACGGCTCAGGTCATGGCCTCATGGGTCATGAGTTCGAGGCCCGCATCGGACTCTGTGCTGACAGCATGTACCCCGCTTGGGTTCGTCTCTCTCTCCCTCTCTCTCTGCCCCTCCTCCCCTCTCTCTTTCTCTCTCTGTCAAAATATATAAACTTGAAAAACATGCTGTGTCAGAATTAATCACTATTTATCCTTAAACTTAATTTCTTAACGATACATAAAAAACACGAGTAATAGTATTTGACTCCGCAGAGGTTAACTGGGTGCCCAGATGTCAAAGGAAGTTAATTGTTTGTCTTTTGCTACTTCTGAATTTTACAATATGTGCATTCACTGTCAGTTTTAATGAAATAAAATGTAAAATTAACGGAAAATATTCTGTAAATGATCATTTTAACAGTATCAACGTATTTCATTCTGCCCCCTGCTTCACAGTTCAGGCCTTTGGAGAAGATCGGGGATGGGGGCACCGGAGACATTTCTCCATCCAGTTGGTGGAACCAGGGGGACCCCGGCCTTGCTGGGGAGGAGGAGGTCCGCCTGAGGCTTCCGAGGGTCCGAGGTACCAGGGAATGAAACAGAGGCCAGTGTTTTCCTGCCGCCTCACTGTCGTTCATTGAGAACCGACACAGGGCTCTGAGTTTGATGACCGGGAAGAAAGCAGATTCACTACCTGCACAAGCATATCAAGAAGATTCTGAGGGTCGCCTGGGTGGCTCAGTCGGTTGAGCATCCAGCTTCGGCTCAGGTCATGATCTCACACTTCGTGGGTTCGAGCCCCGCGTCGGGCTCTGTGCTGACAGCTCGGAGCCTGGAGCCTGTTTCGGATTCTGTGTTTCCCTCTCTCCCTGCCCCTCCCCTGCTCATGCTCTGCCTCTCTCTCTGTCAAAAATAAATAAACATAAAACAAAATTGAAAAAAAAAAAAAGAAGAAGAATCTGAGTCCTTTGCCCAAGAAAATCACCAGCTTGTTTGCTGTGGCCGGAATGATTGTGTGTCCCCCAGATTCACACATTGGAATCCTACCCCCAATGGGATGGTGTCAGGAGGTGGGGATTTGGGAGGTGAGGAGGTCATGAGTGGGGTCTCTATGGTGCGATCGGTGCCCTCATCAGAGACTCCACAGACGCCCCCCAAGCTCCTTCCTCCCCGTGAGGACACAGCGAGAAGTCTGCCATCTAATAGAGGGTCTCACCGGAACCTCACAAGCCGGCACTTGATCCCAGATTTACAAACCCCAGAGCTGAGAGTAGCACACGTCTGTTTGTGAGCCCCCGGTCTGTGGTACTTTGGCTGAGCATCACAAATGATGGACACATCATCTGTTTTCCTCAGTGCTGGGAGCGCGGGGCCTGTGGGGATGATTTTCTGATATGAAAAGCGGCTTCTGGGATGTGGTCCGCTGGTCCTTCCCGGGCACAGAAGACGCACTCACTCTGGCCTCCGCACAGGCCCCTCGGTCCTCGCTGCCTCCCCGTGACGGGTCTCCTGCCCCACAGTCCCTGTCAGGGCACCCCCAGCCTGGGCTCCTGGGGCCATTTCTACGGTTCTGTGAGGTGCTTTGGCGGTAGCGTGGGCGGGACAGCAAGAGGACAGACGCCTAGGTTCACAAACGTCACCCAGGGCTTTGGAGTGAGGACTGAAACGAGAGGAAGTGCCGAATTTCCATTCTCTAAAATTCTGAATATTTTTCTTCTCTATTACTGTTTCGCTATGAGAGATCCCCATATTGATGGACATGTAGTAATAGGTTGGGGTGACTCTGACCCTTTCTTTCTCCACATGCGTCTACATTTTCAGTTCCTACGTGTTCCTGTTTCCTCTGGATTCGTTTTCCCGCTGGTGAGGTACCGTCTCTGTCCTTGCGAATCAGACGTGATGTTTCTGCGCTGGGTCGTCGGGCATTGGTGTCCTAACCCCTTCCAGAGGCCAGCGGAGCACAGCGTCACCCGGTAATGTTCACCTGGATCGAATCTTTAAACTCCTGCAGGGTAAAAAAATAATCATAACCGTGTTTCCATTTGACCTTTTATTGTTATACACGGCCTGGGGCTACTCAGTTCTGTTAGAGATTACAAGGAACAAGTGGCTGAGGAGAAAATACCATATTGTGGTTTAATGTCGATGGTGTCAACAGCTTCAAGGCGCGCGCACACACACACACACACACACACACACACGACTCAAGAATTTTGACTGCTGAAGGGTAACACCAGAAATGCTCGTAAACATTGCATGACTCTGACGTGTTTTCAGGTTGGCACGGACCTCTTCCTGTTTCCAGAATGATTTTTGAAATTAAAAAAAAAAAAAAAACAGTTTATTATCCAGCATTTTAAAATCTCCTCTAAGGCATGGAAAAATATCTTAATACATGATGTATATTTCAAACACCAAGATTCTGTAACCCTGAGCCTAGAATTCATAGACTTTTCTCCAAACAGTGAAATTGCTCTTAATGTCTGGTAGGGATAGGTGACCACGAACCTACGGCATTGGAAGACGGTGGCACATAATCACATTTCGTCACTGAATTCGTGAGCAGAGAACATAGGGAAAGATGTGACTGTCTTCCCCCATCCTGCTTCTGTCCCTGTGACTCAAAGAACCAAAGAGAAAGGGGAAAAGAATCCACACCAGTTTCTTTGTTCATGGCAAGGAAAGACAGAACTCTGGGAGGGAGGCAGAAAGTCCAGAAACATCTGGGCTTTTTGGAAGTTAAGGGTTGACATTACCTGTGGAACGGCACTACATTTGGAGGGTTTATTCTAGATCTTTTTCTGTCCTGTTGGATATAGGCTAGAAATGGGACGATCCTACCGAGAGCCTTGAACTCTTATTCCCACCTCTATACCTTCATTGAGAATGTTAGCTTCACTTATTCATTTAGTCCATGTTTGTTGAGCTGCAAGTGTATACCAGGCATTGGCCTTGATAACTGGGGGACACAGTCTGAGCAGATGACATCCCTGTCCTCAGGGAGTCTAAGTGGGGAGGCTGAATGGGTGGGTGGCAAGCACCATAAGTAAACGCGGAATATGCTGTTAGTCTACTGGCAAATTCCGAGTCAGGGGATAGAAGGTGATAGGTTTGGGGGTGTGTTTGAAGCAATTTAAGTGTCTACTTTGATCTCTACAATGTACAAGGTCCTTGACTTGGGCACTGACCCAAATGTTTCTGGTATCAGGTACGCTCGTGAAAAAGGCACTTTATTAAATCGGGCCATGGGAACCTTTGAAAGTGTCTGAGCTGTTGAAATTGCTTTCATTTCGAAGAGTTTCCCAATCAAGACTGGCCAAAAGCCATTGAGTCTGTGGCTTTGCATAAACATTTCCTCAGAAAGATGTTTGGATTGCTTCACGTTTGTAGGAAAATTAGATAATATTTCAGTGATAACTTTCAATTGCCTAAGTTACGAAGGCGTCACTGAAAGTAATAGTATCTGAGAAACACTTAGGGAGTTTAATCCGGAAATTAGGCCACCAGGGAGGTTACACTCACTATGTTTATGATGTGATGCATGATGTAGAAAAGCCATCCCCGCAATGTTTAGGCATAAATGGTGCCAGCAGCAAAGGGCCTTGAGGAGGCTTCTCTCCATGTTGGCCTTCTTTTCTCCTCTGAAAGTGGTGGATTAAATACGCTTTCTCCACGTGTAAACACAGATGATTCGATAGTCAACAAAATGAAGAAAAACGACTTCAGCAAAATCCCACCACCTTTGTTTCATAAAGTAACGATATTAAAGTAACCAGGTCAGCACTCTCTTATTTTCCACGGGCTCGGTCTTGAGGTCCGCACACAGCAACAGGGGCAGGAAACGGCACCTGTGCGATGCAGGGATGCTCAGAGAAAGACCTTGTCCACGTTCAAGTAGCCGTGAAGTGTTGGAGACTCAGGCTCCTAAGAAGGAAACATAGCACGTTGCCGAAGCGCTTTCAGGGAACCGATGCCTTTAAAGTCAGAACTGGTTTCCCTTCTCAGCAGCCCAGCCACTTTGTACGTGCGTGTTACACGCACTATACTGCACTGGAAGCATCTGCTCCTTCCCGAGCTCGTGAACAAACCTGCGCATCTTCAGTGTCCCGCGGAATGTTTGGTGGGTGGACGGGTGAACGAGGGGGCGGAAAGCCGTCGCGGTAAAGTGTATCCGATGCGCACACAGACGTGCGATGCCACAGAACACATGGCTCTGCAGGGGAATTGAAGGTGTTTGTGAGCACAGTTGATTCTCTGCCCTATTGCCGAGCCCTCTGTGCTTCCTGTAGAGGAAGATGATTCCGGACTTCAGATTCCTATTTGCCCAGCCCTCTTTCTTCTCTTTCCCACGTGAAACTGTGCTACATGGTCACTGAATTTCCCTCCACATTCAAAACACGTGTCTGTTTTGTGACTGTCATTCAGGTCAGACCTGAAAGAGGGATAGACTTCAGGGGACATTACTGATTTCTAGTTTTCATAGATTTATTATCTCAGGAAGATCACATAACCTTTCCTACCACTGACTCTGCCTCTGTAAAAAATTCCGACAGTGATGACAGATTATTTGATGCAGTTTGCTTCCCTTCTATGTATAACAGACCTTGTTACAGGGTCACATGAGATAAGGCATGCGATCCCATTTTGTACATATTCATATATTATTTTTAGAAAACTTTGGAGAAGCAGAGAACTCCAACCTGGAGTTAAACTGTGAAATTCTCAACTGTGGTATCCTTGCTGTGACCCAGACATCTGGAGACATAGGACCATGTACTATTTACTCTCTTATTCTGTAGCGGTGGTTCTTAACCATGGCTACACGTTAGAATAATCTAGAAAACTTGAAAGGCCATGGATGCCTAAGGCTTCACTGAGATCGGTTAAGTCAGAATCTCAAGATACAGGGGAGATTCTCGGTACGATTACTGTAAATTTCCAGGATCGCAGTTAGCCAAGTCCGTGGGGTCAGCATTCAGCCCCAGAATGACTTCGAATTCTCTCCTTCCATGCAGGTCCTTGTATTAGTCAGGTCAGGGCCTTCCAGAGATATAAAACCAACAGATGAGTGGGATATGTAGACGTAGAACACATGCCTGGATCTCTGTGGATGAGATACATGTGATATGCGATAGCATATATCCATATATCTGTACGTGTATCTGTGATAGGAACCGGCTCACACAGTTACAGAGGCTGAGAAGTCCCCAGTCGGCCGTCTGCAGCTGGGGAGCCGGGAAAGCCCATGGCCTCCTTTACGCTCAGTCTGAGGGCCGAGAACTGAGAGCGCGGAGGTCCCAGGGCAGGACAACATGGGCATCTCTGCTGAGAAAGCCAACCAGCCCCTCCTGCTCCCTCTCTGCTTGTCCCCCAGCCAGCACCCTGGACGAGGCCACCTGCACCGGGGAGCCATCTGTGTACTGACTCCTGACTCCACGAACTGAAAGGCTGACCGCCTCTGAGACTCCCCCACAGACACACCCAGAAATAGAGTCCCACCCCTCCAGGCCTCCCTCAGCCCGGCCAACTTGATGCGGAAAATCAACCATCGCAGCTGTCCTTGGAGGAGCAGGCCTGGGGTGAAGGAGCCCCGCTACCGGGCGAGGGATTCTTCTTCCCTCCGCGGCCCGCCTGCCAACTGGGCCTTCGCCGTCGTTCGCCAGAGGGTCTCCATCGGGACAAATCCCTCAAGGCCCATCGGCTTGTCCCGATGCATTGTAAGCATGTTTAAATGAGCTAGACACAAAATGCCCACCTGCTGTCTGTAGAAGGGACTCCTGCTAAGTTATAAATGAGTTTCTGAGCCCAACAATGACCGTCCATCGGGAAGGCTGTGCGGAGAACACGCAGCCTGAGTGGCACATCCTGCTGGCCGACTGTTCTTTTGTCACAAAATCCAGAGCTCGCTGTCCAGAGTCTGTGTCCCCAGCCTCAGCGCCCAGTCCTGCTCATGAGCTGTCGGGACCTGGGAGCCGGGAGAAGGGCAGGGTTCAGGGTGTGTGCGAGCAGAGAGACGGGGGCTGGGCTTTCTTCTCCCACACCATCTGTGTCTCCTGGGAGCCCCGCTCCGCTGCTCGGTCCCCTAGTTTCCATGTGGGCTCTCGGGAGCCTTCCACGTGCCACAGCACTTCACACACGACGGTGACACTGGCGTAGGGAGCGCTGACATCATGCCAGGTCCGTGAGCACCAGCACAGTCAATCCGCCCCGGCGCCGGGCGTCACCAAGCCTATTTGACACAGCAAACTGAGGACCGGGACACTCACGATGGTGGTTTCTTAGAAGCAGGGTCCCTGGCTCAGTTGGTTAAGATTCTGACTCTTGATTTCAGCTCGGGCCGTGATCTGATGGTTCATGAGTTGGAGCCCCGTGTCGGGCTCTGTGCTGACAGTGTGGAACCTTCTCGGGATTCCCTCTCTGCCCCTCCTCTGCTTGCGTGCATTCTCTCTCTCTCTCTCTAAATAAATTAATTAATTAATCAATTAAAAAATAAATGTTTCTTAGACGGGATACAAACTTAAAACTATTTGTAAGCACTTCGTCTATCTCTGTCCCCACATTACCTTCACTTAATAGAACTTGATGTTCTTGGCACATACAAAGTAGCCAGAATCCTAGATCCTAATTTCTGAAACGCTAGCTTTGTTTTCAGAATAGCACAAAAAGAAGGAATTAAAAACCAAGTGATCAAATTAACATTGCTCTGAAACTTTCAAGGGTCTTAATTGTTCCTTTACAGATGGGAATGGAAAGGGCACTGAATTTACTGTCAGGCTCGGATTTGAATGATTGTCCTGTGAGCTCCTACGCTCACATCTGATAAATGGGCAGAATCACACCCTGTTTCAAGCCATTGTTATTGGGAGATTATCTCTATCCATCTCTCTATCTAATTACTATTAATCTATTTTACCATGTTATAATCACATTTGCCCTACAAATTATGCATGACCATGGAATGCTATTCATCTTATTAGGAGACAAAGTGTCTAGATATCTTTTAAAAAGACAACAGAAACATTCAATCAGGTAAACCGAAAAGCAAATCTGGTTTTAAAGTATGAAGGTAGGGTGATTACATTACATGAAAGTGTTAGGAAACACACTGGCTGTGCCTGGGGCCCTAAAGACTTAGGTTTCCATTTTCCTGTTTACGTGGGGATTCTGCCCATGGATCCTGCTCAAGGATTTGTTGGCCACGATGTGGTGGCCGGGAGCACATCTCTTGTCCACTCTGAGGAGGGTCAGTACCTTGGAGAGGCCCCGAGAGACTCCATGGGAAGCCTGATGGTCAGGAAGACGACCCTGCTGTCTCAGAGGACTTGAACATTCCTGAGAAGTGACCACACGGTCCCTTCCCAAATCTCCATGCTTCCGGAGGATGCAGGCGCGGAGAGGTCGCTGGGGACTCACCTCAAGTATTGCCGTTCAGAGACCAAAGGACAGGCTGCACTTCTGATCCCGTTCAGGGACATGGGGATCTCCCTGGGAGCAGCAAACTCCACAGCCAGTAGAAACATGGTGTTGAGTCAGCCTGCTTCATTTCATCTTTTTTTTTAATATGAAATTTATTGTCAAATTGGTTTCCAAACAACACCCAGTGCTCATCCCAACAGGTGCCCTCCTCAATGCCCATCACCCACTTTCCCCTCCCTCCTACCCCCTCATCAACCCTCAGTTTATTCTCAGTCTTTAAGAGTCTCTTATGGTTTGCCTCCCTCCCTCCCTCTCTAACTTTTTTTTTCCGTCCCCTCCCCCATGGGTTTCTGTTAAGTTTCTCAGGATCCACATAAGAGTGAAAACATATGGTATCTGTCTTTCTCTGACTGACTTATTTCCCTAAGCATAATACCCTCCAGTTCCATCCACGTTGCTGCAAATGGCCAGATTTCATTCTTTCTCATTGCCAAGTAGTATTCCATTGTATATATAAACCACATCTTCTTTATCCATTCATCAGTTGATGGACATTTAGGCTCTTTCCACAATCTGGCTATTGTTGAGAGTGTTGCTATAAACATTGGGGTACAAGTGCCCCTGTGCATCAGCACTCCTGGATCCCTTGGGGAAATTCTTAGCAGTGCTATTGCTGGATCATAGGATAGATCTATTTTTTAATTTTTTGAGGAACCTCCACACTGTTTTCCAGGGTGGCTGCACCAGTGTGCATTCCCACCAACACTGCAAGAGGGTTCCCGTTTCTCCACATCCTCGCCAGCATCTGTAGTCTCCCGATTTGTTCATTTTGGCCACTCTGACTGGCTTGAGGTGATATCTGAGTGTGGTTTTGATTTGTATTCCCCTGATGAGGAGCGATGTTGAGCATCTTTTCATGTGCCTGATGGCCATCTGGATGTCTTCTTTAGAGAAGTGTCAATTCATGTCTTCTGCCCATTTCTTCACTGGATTGTTTGTTTTTCAGGTGTGGAGTTTGGTGAGTTCTTTATGGATTTTGGATACTAGCCCTTTGTCCAATATGTTATTTGCAAATATCTTTTCCCATTCCGTCGGTCGCCTTTTAGTTTTGTTGATTGTTCCCTTTGCAGTGCAGAAGCTTTTTATCTTCATGAGGTCCCAATAGTTCATTTTTGCTTTTAATTCCCTTGCCTTTGGGGATGTGCAAAGTAAGAAATTGCTGCAGCTGAGGTCAGAGAGGTGTTTTCTTGCTTTCTCCTCTAGGGTTTTGATGGTTTCCTGTCTCACATTCAGGTCCTTTATCCATTTTGAGTTTATTTTTGTGAATGGTGTGAGAAAGTGGTCTAGTTTCAACCTTCTGCATGTTGCTGTCCAGTTCTCCCAGCACCATTTGTTAAAGAGACTGTCTTTTTTCCTTTGGATGTTCTTTCCTGCTTTGTCAAAGATTAGTTGGCCATACTTTTGTGGATCCAGTTCTGGAGTCTCTATTCTATTCCATTGGTCTATGCATCAGCAATCAGACAATGAAAGGAAATCAAAGGCATCAAAATTGGCAAAGATGAAGTCAGGCTTTCACTTTTTGCAGATGACAGATATTATACATGGAAAACCTGATAGACTCCACCAAAAGTCTGCTAGAACTGATACATGAATTCAACAAAGCCGCAGGATACAAAATCAATGTACAGAAATCAGTTGCATTCTTATACACTAATAATGAGGCAACAGAAAGACAAATAAAGAAACTAATCCCATTCACAATTGCACCAAGAAGCATAAAATACCTAGGAATAAACCTAACTGAAGATGTAAAAGATCTGTATGCTGAAAACTATAGAAAGCTTATGAAGGAAATTGAAGAAGATATAAAGAAATGGAAAAACATTCCATGTTCATGGATTAGAAGAATAAATATTGTTAAAATGTCAATACTACCCAAAGCTATCTACACATTCAATGCAATCCCAGTCGAAATTGCAACAGCATTCTTCTCGAAGCTAGACCAAGCAATCCTAAAATTTGTATGGAACCACAAAAGGCCCCGAATAGCCAAAGTAATATTGAGGAAGAAGACCAAAGCAGGAGGCATCACAATCCCAGACTTTAGCCTCTACTACAAAGCTGTAATCATCAAGACAGCATGGTATTGGCACAAAAATGCTTGATTTCATCTTGAAAATACTTGGGAAATTCTGTATCACCAGTCTCATCACAAAGAAGTTAAAATTAATAAATTATACATATATATGTGTATATATATATTCAAGAGAGATATTCAGTATTCTGTATATATATGTGTGTGTCTGTATACATACATACATATATATATATACATATACATATACATATTCACACACACACATACAGCATTGTTTTCTTTTTATTCCAGCTGTATACATTCTATATAAACACTTAACAAAGTGCTATTTTGCAATTTTAAGATTTTAATGCTGTAATTTACTTGCAACTCCTTATGTTTGAATAATTCAACCATTATTTAAGAATTTAGAAATTCCAAAAATGTAATCAATTGACTTGATTTACTGTTACTTTGTCTCCATGGTAATATTTTGCTAAGGGCCAATTTAGCTATGCAAATATATGCACACTTTATGTCTAGAAATTCCATTTAATTTTAATAAGTAAGTTAGGAGACAAAAATCATATATTGTTGAATTAAAAGGATTATGAATAAAAAATGAAACAGTGATTATCACACTAGAGGAATTTTTATTATTCAATTACTCGCTTATGAATTAAAATGAGAACAGGAGCAGAAACCTTGAGTTGATCCAGTCAAATTACATATTCTGGAGCAAAATCCTTATCATTAATTTGCTGAGAGCGCCAAAGGAAACAATGTGAAACCCACACTCCAGAGGTTCGCAGAAAATGGCCAAAACAATGAAACGATTGTTCATTCTAGTTACCTTTCATTCTGGTTCCATTGTATAGCTTTGGAACTTTGAGCTCCTCAAAAAACACCTTCGGGGGCGCCTGGGTGGCGCAGTCGGTTAAACGTCCGACTTCAGCCGGGTCATGATCTCGCGGTCCGTGAGTTCGAGCCCCGCGTCGGGCTCTGGGCTGATGGCTCGGAGCCTGGAGCCTGTTTCCGATTCTGTGTCTCCCTCTCTCTCTGCCCCTCCCCCGTTCATGCTCTGTCTCTCTCTGTCCCAAAAATAAAATAAACGTTGAAAAAAAAAAAAAAACCACCTTCGTCTGGTATTTTTTATAAAAAAAAATTATTACTTAGGTATTCATAAAACAATCACGTACTCTGAAGCCCGTAGAATATAATTCTCCCCACCTTTGTGAAGCTACGAGGGAAAACAATTTGATTTGCAAAAACCAGTCCAGACTACAGAAAGCATAGTCCAAGTATGACTGTCAAACAGCAAAATCAGGCTGGAAACAGGCGAATGGTCCTGAGACCGCAGTGCTGTGCTAGGTCCCTCCACGGTCGGGGCAGTGGACACTCAGACTGGCCAGTTCCGAGGCCAACAGGCTGGATCCTCGCGGCGTCTCCGTGAGCTGGGAACCCCAGGCCGGTGCCCAAGACAGGTAATGGCAAAGAAGCCCGGTCTGATTTCCTACATCCTGACAATGGGGGAGTTGAGACAGAAACTTTGGGCTTCCCATGTGAGCCAGAGTTCTGTGGGCTTTAAAAATCTCTCCCAAGTAAATCTGAGCTAGGTTGGGTTAAATAAATGTGAGTGTGGGGTTTTCTTTTTTCTTTACTCTTTCCATTGCCTGTGGGAAGTAATATTTATCTCACATTGTGGGTTCCAGTCTGAGCTTTGGTGTCTGGTTCATTTTCTTCATTGTTAAAACGGAGTATTTAATAGCAGGGGGCTCCTGTGTTTTCCTCTAGCTGTTGCAGCAAGCATCTCCACGGTCAACGTTAAGGCACGACATTGCCGTAATTCTCAGATATCATCTATCATAAGGCACGTAATTAGGCTCATACCAGCTTTTATGAGGAAGTAAACAGGAGACGCTAATTAAATACATGGACCAGTTACAAGAAGCATTTCAATGACTAAAGTGGAGATCTGAAAACCGGGTTTTTACAGGAACAAGTAATGGAATGTGGGAACCAATTTAACTCCTGTGTATCATCAGCTTCTCAAGGCATGAGTCCATAAAGGCGATTTCATTAACTCTATACATCTGGAGGGAAAGCTGAAGACACAAGGCAAGTTTTACAGAATTTGCAAAAAAAAAAGAAAAGAAAAGAAAGTCAGTCTTCTAAAAATGTGTGCATAAGGCACATCTTATCTGTTGTTACTGTCCCTTGTGAAATGTTATCGTCCCTCGTGAGAGTCACATTTGCGGGTGCGGCTGCATGAATGTGCTGTAATCTCTGTCGCACGCAGCGGAGGTGTGCGATGGCCGACAGCGGGACGCCCTTAGAAGCAGACACGGTGTCTTGAGACGCAGACACGTTCTCTCCCGTCCAGACCCTCCCGGCCCCTCCGCGCCTCTGCTCAGGAGGCCTCGCCCCTGCCTGTGCAGCAGTGCGCAGAGGAGAAAACGGGGCCTCCAACAGCCCGAGGCCACACCCCTAAGGGACCCCAGCCCCAGTGTGCCTGCACGAGAAAGTCCAGCTTCGAAAAAACTGCCCACGTGTCCAGTCACGCCCGGGGACGCCCGTCTCCCAGCCTCGGTGGCAGGAGCCCGAGCGCCAGATGCCCCGTCAGCAAACCCAGGTGGGTGCAGGGGCCACCCCCTTTCTGGGCTTGCCGTTTTCCATCCGGGCTCCACTGAACCCAGCCCGCCCCCACCTGCTACCCCCTGCTGCCTCCTTTAAAACTGTCACCTCTGCACAAATGCTGGGGATCCCGTTCACACGGCGTCCCCATCAGAGCCTGGGCAGCCCCTTCGCCCAGGACCCACCTGCCGATCTCTGGCCCCACTACCCAGCCTGAGATGACCCGGGGGCATCAGAGTGACCCTGATTCAGCCCAGCCCCCACCCCCCCCCACCCCACCCCGAGGGGACAGGCCCTGTCCCTGAGCGACAGGCACAACTCAGGAACAGCTCTCTTCCAGATCTGACCCCTGCAGTCCCCAGCCTTCAGGTGGCCTTCCCACCAAACCACCCGACTACCCAAACGCCTGCTGACATGACCAGCTGTCTTTCCCCACGCCCTGTTCCGACTGAGTCCACGAATTTCAGATTTGTTTTACGTATTTGACCGCGAGAAAGGGAGCCCACTGTCCTTGTTTCTGATTTCCATAACCACTGCACCTGGAGCTTGAGATGACCTCATTTCCAGACTGTTCCGCAGAGGTCCGAGATGCACAGGAGGGCGGGGGGCGGCTGGGAACGTGGCCCAGCGCGCCCAGCGTGGCCTTCCAGGGTCGCCTCCAGTGGCACGAGCCGTCTCCCACCCACTACGTCACTCTGCTCTTAGGAAGCTCAGAGGCGTTTAGGCTCAAGGAGCACATTCACCTTCTGACACAGGAGGGTCCCTCTGCATCCCGCTGGGGGAGATCCCTAACCTCTGAGGTTGAAGGGAGATCCAGCCCACCCTTGAACACCCCTCCCTTCAAGGACCCCCTCACAGGGCCGACGATGGGGGAACAAGTGAACACAACCATCATTATGCCGCGGCTGGGGGAGGGGGGCCTGGGGGAAATGTGTAACGTAAATGCACACACGTTTCTTCAGAAGGCAAAGCCGCAGAAGCAGCCGTGAGACCTGCCTCCTTGTCTGGAGGGCCACGCTTAGCAGGGGAGGTGGAACGAGGGTCACGGATATTTTTAGATTAAAGCTATACAGCCAAACCGAGTTATTTTTTTAAAATTTTTTAATGTTTATTTTATTTTTTAAGAGAGATACAGGGGTGCCTGGGTGGCGCAGTCGGTTAAGCGTCCGACTTCAGCCAGGTCACGATCTTGTGGTCCGTGAGTTCGAGCCCCGCGTCAGGCTCTGGGCTGATGGCTCAGAGCCTGGAGCCTGTTTCCGATTCTGTGTCTCCCTCTCTCTCTGCCCCTCCCCCGTTCATGCTCTGTCTCTCTCTGTCCCAAAAATTAAAAAAAAAAAAACGTTGAAAAAAAAAAAATTTAAAGAGAGATACAGAGACGGAGTGTGAGCAGGGGAGGGGCAGAGAGAGAGGGAGACACAGAATCGGAAGCAGGCTCCAGGCTCCGAGCTGTCAGCACAGAGCCCGACGCGGGGCTCGAACTCACGGACCGCGAGAGAATGACCTGAGCCGAAGTCAGATGCTCAACCGACTGAGCCACCCAGGTGACCCACCCCCACCCCCAGTTATTTTTTAAAATTACTTGGAAAGCCTTTTTTTGGTACCCATGGCAAAAAGGAAATGGAAAACATATGCGATGATCCTTTATTAGAAAAATATCTCTTGGTTAACTGAAAATCACATTTTTTGGATACACAATTATAAAAAACTGAGGAGACACACAGTAAATGTTCATTCAGTTATTTAGCAAATGTTTATGGAGTCTTCACCTGGAGCCAGTGATGGTCTCAGAGACAAGAATTTCAAAGTGAAAAAAAAATTGGAACAAGGAAGATGAACTACTTATTGTATAGAATTGTGCATGGAGACAAAGAGCCACTGCCCATGGGGAATGTTTAATTTCTTATTAAATAGTTACTTCTTTTAAATTACAAAGAAGAAACATATTGTACCAGTATAGTAACTATTTTTTAAAAATGTTTAATGTTTATTTATTTATTTTGAGAGAGACAGAGCACAAGCCGGGAAAGGTCAGAGAAATAGGGAGACACAGAATCCGAAGCGGGCTCCAGGCTCTGAGCTGTCAGCACAGAACCCGGCCCGGGGCTCGAACTCGCGAACCGTGAGGTCATGACCCGAGCTGAAGTTCGAGGCTTAACCGACTGAGCCCCCGGGCGCCCCTTGTCCCTTTTTTCTAAGACCCCTCCCTGCCAACACATGCGTTACGATCGTAAGGAGACGTCAGAGACGAAAGGGTAGAGTGTGAGATTGGCTTTTTTTCAGGGGCCAACCCACTTCCCATTTAAAAGTTTATGTGGCATAACGATGCCTGGACGTCTGACTCTTGATTTCAGCTCAGGTCATGATGTCACAGTCAGGAGATCGAGCCCCGCCTCGGGCTCTGTACTAATGGCACTGAGCCTGCTTGGGATGCTCTCTCTCCCTTTCTCCCTCTCTGCCCCTTCTCCTCTTGTCCTGACTCTCATTCTCCCCCCCCCCCCCAAAATAAATCAATAAACCTTAAAACCAAAAAAAGTTTCCATGGCACAAACTCTCAGTTTTGCAATAAACAGGTCATGGGGGTGAAAAGCAGAGCAGGGGGCATACAGTCAACAGTATTGTGACAGGGTTGCACGGTGACACGTGGTGGCCACACTCATAGCATGAAGCTCCACGGAGGCCGAGGGTGCGGGTGGCGCGGCCGCCGTGAGGGGCACGGCTCCCTGTCACCCTGAGGTTGGACCAGTGGGGCTGTGACAGCCCTCTTTCCAGACAACAGAGCCAGCCTGGCCTGAAGGCCGGTCCTGAGCCTTCAGGATATTATTAACAACGCTGGGGCATAGGAGGCTCGAATGCTGTGCCTATTGACAAGGCCTGCGTACAGAGCATAGTTTTGATTAGAAACAGTACTGGGGCGCCTGGGGGGCTCAGTCGGTTAAGCGTCCGACTTCGGCTCAGGTCATGATCTCCAGGTCCATGAGTTCGAGCCCCGTGTCGGGCTCTGTGCCGACAGCTCAGAGCCTGGAGCCTGTTTCTGATTCTGTGTCTCCCTCTTTCTCTGACCCTCCCCTGTTCATGCTCTGTCTCTCTCTGTCTCAAAAATAAATGAACGTTAAAAAAAAAAAAAAAAAAAAGAAACAGTATTGTTGGTAATGACCATTTGGGGAAAATGGGGTGATATAAAAAATTAAACAGGAATTAAATCACTCACATCCCATCGCCCAAGATATTCCACATTCGTGTTTTTGTACATTCTTACCTTTTCATTGGGAACATTTATGATGAGGGATATATTATTTATTTTAGCTTCATTCATGCAATTTATAGCTTTCAAACAAATACGGCATGTGAAATCAACTTCAGTCCAGCACATTCCAGCATTTCCAAGCTCAGAGAGTCCTTAGGATGGGTCATAATTTTATGCTACAAAACATATGTCCTAAAAGAGGAACCCAGTGGGGAGCATGATTAACAGAAAGGCAGAAGAAAATTGAGAGAAATCAAAGAGAAACTCTCACCACCCACTGTCTACCCCCCAGCATGCAACCCGACCTTGGCATTCAGTACTGTCCCCTACTGCATGGTTCTAGAAAAAGATCCCATCCTACCCCAAAGACCTCTTCCTGGTAATTCACACTGAACTTCAGGGAAATTTTTTCTGTTGATTTTGATGTGTAGGAAAGTTTAAAGAAAAGATTCTCAAATTTGGAATAAAAAAAAAAATACCGCTTAAAAAAAAATCCTTTAGTAAAATTTTTGTTTTCCATATCTGTTTGAACATCATCACTTTGTACTTTATATTTAAGATTTTTGTACTTAAAGTGCACCTCATGGGGCGCCTGGGTGGCGCAGTCGGTTAAGCGTCCGACTTCAACCAGGTCACGATCTCGCGGTCCGTGAGTTCGAGCCCCGCATCAGGCTCTGGGCTGATGGCTCGGAGCCTGGAGCCTGTTTCCGATTCTGTGTCTCCCTCTCTCTCTGCCCCTCCCCCGTTCATGCTCTGTCTCTCTCTGTCCCAAAAATAAATAAACGTTGGAAAAAAAAAAAAATTAAAAAAAAAAATAAAGTGCACCTCATATAACAGTCAAGCTTTCTTTTTGTTTTTCTTTCGGGCTGACATTCAGTAGCAAAACTTATATGCATTCCTATAATCGGCATTCTAAATTATCCAAAGCGGCCCTGAAATGTGGACGCCGAAGAAATGTTCAGCACCGTGAGAAAAAGCTATTTGGTATTCATAGACCTTCAGGCCTGTCAGGGAATTTTGCTGACCTGTCTCAAAAGACTGAAGTATGAAACCTTTGTCTTGTTTGCCTCTTTAATTCCACGTCAGGTATCATTTCTGTAAAGGGGTAAAGGTACTGCTCTAGGACCCTTTGTAAATGCAAACTTGGTCCCCAATACCCCGCACTTAGCCTCCTGTTCATTGTTTCACCTTCTAATCTGATGTGGATTTTCACACTTTATCATCAGATGATCTAATCAAAGGTGAAGGAGGGGGGCATCTGGAGGGCTCAGTCGGCTGAGCGTCCGACTTTGGCTCAGGTCATGATCTCATGGTTCATGAGTTTGAGCCCCTCATCGGGCCCTGTGTTGACAGCTCAGAGCCTGGAGCCTGCTTCGGATTCTGGGTCTCCCTCTCTCTCTGCCTCTCCCCTGCTCTCTCTCTTTCTCTCTCTGTCTCTTGCAACAATAAATAAACATTAAAATTGTTTTAAAAAAATTTAAAAGAAGGTGAAGGAGGATGTCTTGTGTGTTTTTATAGAATTAGGATGTGTTTTATAGAATTAAAGATTTGGAAAGCAGTACACAAAACGAGAGAATAAACCTCTAGGAGAGTCAGGGTGGAGATTTGATGGAATCTCAGGTAAGGCAGGATTTGTACCATGCAGACAGTCAAGACGTCCTTGAGGAGTTTTCAGGAATTCAGAGGGAGAAAACCTTGATTGGCTGTTGCAGGGTGGGAACAGGAGATAGGTAAGAAGGGAACTTACTGGCGGGGGTTAGGCCAGGGTACCGTGTCGGAGAAATGGCGCCCACAATCTCCCTGACGTCATGCGTGATGGGTCATCAGCCGCATGTGATCTGAGCTCTGCCATCATTTATCTGCACCAGGTACACATTGCCTTTGGGGGCCCGAAACAGAAAGAAAAGGATCCAGCCGTGACAGTTGTAGCCTTGGAATGACTTCTGTGCGCATAGCAACAGTCCAAACTTGTCCCACCCAACTCCGTGTCCCACAGGCAAGAGTAGTCCTCTATGTATCCAGCAACGGAGGAGACCGTCAGCCACAGGTACCTGTGCTGTCTCACCAGTTACACGCGTCTGGTCCCCTCTGTCGCCAAGATCGCATTTCCCCAGCTACTCTGTTCTCCCCGTTACAAAGTTTGCTCCCGCCAGAGAAGGCACAGTCTGTGTGCCATGAAGACTTAGGGTCAAATGTTTTGTCACCTGTCACTAACAAGGAATCTTTCTGCCAGACTTCTGAACCCCAGTATAAAATCTTCACTGACCCTCTCCCACAGGGAGCCAGTTTCTATAATGCGGTCCTGGTGTCACCAGCTTCAGCGTAAGAAGAATGGAAAATGTCGGCCAGGGACGCAGACACGACACATCAGAATCTCCGTGGTCTGAGTCCAGAAAAGTCTGTTAGATTTTCAAAATGCTCCAAGGGCTTGTCAGTTTATAGTTGGGCCTCCCCTGTGTGTCCCTGGGTTCTCTGAGGGCAACGACCCCCGAATCTGATGTCTGTACCCCCAGACGTGACCTGGGAAGTCCCCAGAAGTGTTCACTGACCTGAATTACGGGAGCTTCTCCGGAGGGGACCGCCTGGCAGGACGCAGCAGATGGCTGGGTTGTAAGTGTCAACCTCCGAGAAAAGTATCGGGGATAGGATGTCACAAGAGTGCCCGTAAGTGACACCATGTGGGCAATGATGGATATTGTTCCTGAGGCGAGAATAATCCTGACGCCGGACCCGACGGCACGTGAGCAATTCTTCCTCTTTCTTTTAAAGCCACAAAGCGCGCGTCCCTGCCCACAGCCAAGATTCCACTCTGCTTGGCAGAAGCCCCTTGTAAGCAGAGGGGGCAATGGACACAGCGGACCTGGGGCCCGGGGACGTTTCTAACATGGTCAGTAGAACGAACATGCATAAGCCGAAACTGTCCCAGACAAGCCGGGATGCACGGCCACCTAGTCATCAGGAGCAAACGTCACGTCTCACGAAAATCCGGCCTAGCAAACGTGAGTAGGAATCCATAGACGTTGATGTCCCCAAGACCAACGTGAAGAAGCCCTGTCATCTACTCGGTACTAATTGCATGGCCAGGTGTTTTTGCTCCATAAAACTTAACGCAGCTCTGCGGGGGGAGCTTTCGACATTTACTCACTTTGAAAAAGTAAAGGAGTTGAAGAGTCAGGCCCTGCCATGCAGGACGGGTCTGTGCTGGGTGAACTTCCTTCACTCCCCTGCCCCTGCCCCTGTCCTGGGGGACGAGGGGACCTATTTCCGGAGGACAATTGGGAGACCTTAAAGAGATCCCAGAATATTTGTGATCAGGTTTCTATTTTCTTAAGAAATCTGGTCCTTGGGCACCTGGGTGGCTCAGTCGCTCAACTGCTTGGCTCTTGATTTCAGCTCAGGTCATGACCCCGTGGGGTCATGGGATCGAGCCCCACATCGGGCTCCGTGCTGACAGTGTGGAGCCTGTTTGGGGTTCTCTCTCTCTGTCTCTGCCCCTCTCCCACCTGCATGCGTGTGTGCTCTCTCTCTCCCTTCCTCTCTAAAATGAAAATTAAAAAAAAAATTAGTCCAATAAATTGTGCTTACTTCAATTTTTTCGTGCAATTGCCAGGTCCCACGGGTGCACACTTGTAAAGATTTTGGTTGCCAAATGGTATTCTGCAAGCCTCTGCGAAATAAGAATAACGAATATGAACCTGGGTGAAAAGTAGATGTTAGGCTGTAAGACAGTCTTTGTATTTTCGCTGAAAGGCACGTGGAACAAGTCACCCTCACAGGCCAAAGCGTATCTGTTGCTTTTGAAGAATTTTTCATTACCAGCTAGCACCGAGGCCCTCTGCCGTGTGTAATGTGATCACATCAGAAGGATCAGGGCAGCTCCGTCAGTTTCCACAGCGCCAGGCTAAGCTCGCGGTCTGGGTGTGTGCACGGGGGGTAATGTCCAATCTGCAGGATATAATGAGCACGGAGAGCCCTACACAGAGCCACAGTGGCCAATAAAAATAACGGAAACTCAGTAATAAAATGAATTAGGTTGTTATGGAATAGAAATCACAGAATGCCAGTAATACAGCCCGCTGACGCTGCATGTAATATTATTCCCCAGAAATTGAGGCACGTGGGTGGCTCAGTCGGTTAAGCGTCCCACTTCAGCTCAGGTCAGGATCTCACGGTGTGTGGGTTCGAGCCCCGCGTCAGGCTCTGTGCGGACAGCTCGGAGCCTGGAGCCTGCTTCGGATTCTGTGTCTCCCTCTCTCTCTGCCCCTCCCTGCTCACGCTCCGCCTCTCTCTCTCTCTCAAGGAATAAATAAACGTTAAAACATATTAAAAAAAAAAAAAAAAGAAAAGTTTGGAATTAAAAAAAATCAGCAATTCTTTAATCTAAGAAGATAAAACCCAGCCTATCCCAGTGAGCCAGGAAAGACGCATAAGGGAATATGGCCCTAACACAGCCGGGTCTTGGGATTCCTTCCAGGCAGGCTTTTCAAAATGTCCTGTTCACTCAAATTTCCTGTCCATAAATTGTAGGTATTGGACTATACGTTTTCCAAGAAGCTTTTAAACACTAATATACACTTTAACAAATTGGTACTTTCATACTGAAGATTCAAGGATAATTAGTACTTATGAATGTATTTTGTTTGTGAGTGCCTTGTACATCAAAGACAGAAACATGTAAACTCCGGATGGTTTTACTCAAGTGAATCATAATTTTCGTTATATAAAAGATTGGTAGCATTTAGGGAAGCAAGACGATGCAGAACATTCCTTGAACGAAGATAGCGTAGCCTCCCAAAATGCAAGGGGACGGAGATCCTAACCAACTTTGACCTTTATGCACTTATTTATTCACGTTTGACTATTTAGTTTTTATTAAATGTTTATTTGATTTTTGAGAGAGAGGAAGCACAAGTCGGGGCAGGGCAGAGGGGGGCAGAGGCTCTGAAGAGGGCTCTGTGCCAACAGCAAAGCCAGCCTGAGGCCGGGCTCGCCAGCCTTGAGATCATCACCTGAGCTGAAGTCAGACGCTTCACCAGCCGAGCCACGCAGGTGCCGCTGACTATTCGGTTTTCAAGACGGTTAAAACTTCCCCAATTGGAGTTCAGCCTGCTTTATTTAAGATCTGATCGAAGGTGGAATTCTTTCAAAATAATGCTGTCTGCCTCCTTGTTTGCAGGGACGTTTGGAGCTTTGTGTAATACACTGAGTACAATGGGACGGTCTGAGAAACAGACAGCCCGGTTACTGAGTACATTCTGGATTCGTAACAGGTCCTGGGGAACCGTCACTAAAGGAATGATTCTGGCGACTTTTGGCTAATTATTAAATCAAAAAACTCATAGGAATGTATCCTTTCCCTCGGGGATTTAAAGTAATCAGACGAGGGAGGAGCTTCTCCAAACCAGATATTTATTTTAAGCGTATCATATCTCAATACCAAGCCAGGTCCTCTATGAACCTTGCAATGCGCTCGGGATACAGAATTAATGCCTTTCTTAGACGAAGTCAGCGCCTTCCTTTTCTTGCTGAAATTTAAATATAAAAATCGGTTTCAATTGGAGCCCATTCTTTCAACCAGCTTTAAAAAATGTGGGGTTAAGTCTATTTTTATCACCCCAAGAGGTTTTCCTGCCCTCTGCGCGATTCTTATCTTTTCAACTTCAGCGTCCAGAGGCAGTAAAAGCCTGGAAGGCTCGGGGAGCTTTGCACAAATAACCAAATTTCCTGAAGGTGCCAGAACTTCCAGAAATAACAGAAGGCTCTGGAAGGACTGGGGGCCAGCACGAGTGGGGGCCGGCCTCAGAGAATCGTGTCATGAGAAGCCTTCGTCAGCAAGTTCTGAGGTATTTCCATGACCCCACACCACTGTGGCCGATTTATCCACCTGAGCTCCGATTTGAGCTACCCCGTCCTTTAAAAATTGCATGTAATCGGCCGTTAGTTATTGCCGAGTCAGTGGAAGCTCCAAAGTCTAAAGACATCAGTGTTCACAGTGCTCGTTGTTTAATCTAAGCACGGGGGACGGTGCAGTGCTGGGGCAAATCCTCTCAAAGGAGAGAAATCTACATCTTCCTGGGTTTCCTAAGAAAATAGAATGGCAACTTTGTGAACATCGAAAACCAAAGGTGCCTACCCAAATTTTGATGCTGTCACTTCGTCTCTAAATGTAGATTTTCTTGGGAGCACACTGCAGGACCATTGAATTCCCGCAGGTTTGGTGGAAATAATATTTTAACGTTTCAACTTCAAAGGTTTGAACGTGTAACTTGAAGCGGGACCAAGATGCTAATACACAAGCCAGGGATAAAAGGGTGTTATAGATATTTTCATTAATCGAAGTCTCTCTCTCTCTCTCTCTCTCTCTCTCTCTCTGTCTCTTTATTTATCTGTCTGTCTCTGATGATAGAATGAGAGAGAGAGAGTTAGAGAGACAGGTGGGTATAGGCATAGATACAGATAGGACAAGCTATATCTATATATCTACCTAGAGAAATTTATTTTAAGAAATTGGCTCGGGGAGCCTGGGTGGCTTAAGTTGGTTAAGTTGGTCCGACTTTGGCTCAGGTTATGATCTCGCGGTTTGTGAGTTCAAGCCCCGCATTGGGCTCTGTGCTGACAGCTCAGAGCCTGGAGCCTGTTTCAGATTCTGTGTCTCCCTCTCTCTCTCTGACCCTCCCCTGTTCATGCTCTGTCTCTCTCTGTCTCAAAAATAAATAAACGTTAAAAAAAAAAAAAAAAAAGAAATTGGCTCATGTGATTACCGGGGCTTACAAGTCCGAAGTTTGCAGGACGGGCTGGCAGGCTGGGAATTGCTGTGAGGGTTGATGGTGCAGTCTTGGGTCTGAAGGCAGCCTGCACACAGAATTCCTTGCCTTTCTGGAGCCTCGGTTCTTGCTCAAAAGTCCTTCAACTGATTGGACGAGGCCCACCCATGTTAGGGAGGGCAATGTACTGTACATTCCGTGTCTGCTCTGACATCCAGACTGGTGTTTGACCAAACCCTAGCCGCTGTGGGGTAGCCACATGGGCACAAAAAAGTAGTCAGCACAGTGCCTAAATCAGACGTGAGTTATGAATAACGCCCACAATGAAAATCCAAGGATATAAGGTCAACAATGTTCCCTACCGTGTCGCCTGCACATGGCAGAGAAGGAGACTTCCTGGAATAAAGCATGTTAGTGACCTTTGCACAATTCTGTAAATCTACTGAAAATTAATTGTGATTTTACACTGGATACATTTTATGGTGTATACATTAAAGCTCGATAAAGCGGTTAAAAACCTCAACATACACGGGGCGCCTGGGTGGCTCAGTCGGTTAAGCGGCCGACTTCAGCCAGGTCACGATCTTGCGGTCCGTGAGTTCGAGCCCCGCGTCGGGCTCTGGGCTGATGGCTCAGAGCCTGGAGCCTGTTTCCGATTCTGTGTCTCCCTCTCTCTCTGCCCCTCCCCCGTTCATGCTCTGTCTCTCTGTGTCTCAAAAATAAATAAACATTAAAAAAAAATTAAAAAAACAAAACAACAAAAAAAAAAGCCTCAACATACATATAGATGGGGCAGGGGGCAGGTATCTTAAAACACACCCCCTGAAAGCTTACAGCCAACTAACAGCATCAGGAGGTCGGCGTATCCTACAAGCATAGAGCTCTGTCATACCGCTAGACTTAAGGCCGGATTAAACTGCTTAGATTATTAACTGAGGCTTCGAGGGCCTCGAACT